>NW_009258947.1:3221818-3319840 GCF_000687185.1 Egretta garzetta
AGGGGGCGGGGGGGGGGGGGGGGAGAGCTGGAGTCCCCGCTCACTGTCCCCAGCAGAGCTGGAGGTGTGTGCTGGTGAGGCCAGCAGGCGGACCCAGGACCCCCAGGTGCCATCCGCAGACTACATGCAAACTTTCAGCATGAACAGCACTCCTCATTTAATCTGCCTTTGTAGCAAGGTAATAATAATACTTCCTTTATCCTGGTTTTCCTCCTATCTTGTCTCTTCAGATAGCAATTTATTTGTGCAGGTACCATTTTTCAGTCTGTGTCCATATAGCACAATAGGATACCAATCTCAGTTAGGGCATTGATGTGTTAATCCTGAGTTGAATATATATTCTCTACATTTTGAAGAGCAGTAATTATACTTTTTCCATAAAGCTGTACTTTTTCCTCTTTCCTTTAATAAAAATCCTCAATATTCAGCTGAGAAGGCAGGAAGTTATTTATGTCTCCCTGACATGGGAGCATAGCTTGGTCTCAGACGTCGTTTAAAGCAGCCTCAAAGCTATTCAAAACTGTATCAGGCTGGCTGCAGCCCCAGATCAATCGCGGTATAACTTCAGCCTTCTCTTCCTTGTCCTGGCAGCTTCAGGGACATGCTGGATGACCTGACTAGACTTATTTCAGCTCGTACTCTGAGGAGTCTCTAACTTCAGAAATCTGGGAAATTTCTTGTTCCTTTGTAACACTTCAGAGTTAGCAACAGAGTTTTCAGAGTATTTAGGTAAGTAATAGAGCAGATACTGAAAACCAAGGTTTATTTTTTTGTGTCATAAATTTAAATTAAAATTTTGAAACCTTTCAATTTGTTCTAAAGAATACAAGTAATGATGCTTCTAAAGGATACAAATGAAAACACACAACAAAGTTATAAGCAGTTATACCTGTATTTCTATCTTACTACTTATTAATATTTTACTCCCTCAAAAAACATACAACTACTGCACAAAAATTGTTCTCACCAGATGGGAACTATTACCACTTCTTGCCATGAAAGGAAAAGAGCTTTTTCAAAAAAAAAAAAAAAAAGCATTTCTGTGGTATAAATGAAGACAAAATTCAAATATCCACAACTGTAAAGCTATACTGGTCAGAAAAGTGTCTTCCCAACCATGAAGCCTGGCAGTATGGATTAATTATGGATTAATATACATGGCTATAGTAACCCTCAGCTCCCAGTATTTTGAGTACACAGTGTTTGCAGTTACATACGCAAACATTGGCTATCTCCTTAGAGAGCAGGTTTTCTTCTTAAGAAGAGTACATAAAGAAACATGCTTTAGATAGTTGTGCAGTAATCTCTTGATGTTTAAAAATATAATGCTGTACACAGTAGACTGGGCATCTGTTGCGGGTTAACCCTGGTAGGCAGATTAAGTCCCACACAGCCACTCGCTCACTTATCCCAGAAGCATGGGAGAGAGAATCGGAAAGGCAAAAGTTAGAAAACCTGTAGGCTGAGATAAAGACAGTTTAATAAATAAATAAATAAGAACAAAGAAAAACCAAACTAAGAAAAACAGGTGAAAAAAAAAACCCAAATGCTCACTACCAGCTGACTGATGACCAGCCAGTCCCCAAGCAACAGCTGCCTTGGCAACCCCCCCCCACCAACTTTTACTGCTGAGCATGACATCCTATGGTGTGGGATATCCCTTTGGTCAGTTGGGGTCAGCTGTCCCAGCTGTCCCCCCTCCCAACTCCTTGTGTACCCCCAGCCCACTCACTGGTGGGATGGGGTGAGGAGCAGAAAAGGCCATGATGCTATGCAAGCACTTCTCAGCGACAGCTAAAACATCAGTATGTCAGCAACACTGTTGTGGTCACAAATCCAAAACATAGCACTATACAAGCTGCTATGAAGAAAATTAGCCCCATCCCAGCCAAAACCAGTACAGCTTGCCTGTTGGTACTCTCTTGTACATTGAACTCGGCACACCCACTGGCTAGCATTGCCTGTATCTGGTTCACAGAAGGTGCACAGCACCATCCAAATGTATCAGCTGCGGTGTGGAAGCTTGATCGCTGCGCTGGGATGGCCACTAAGGAAGCCTTACTTGGTAGTCTCATCCCAGTCACATTATTTCTACTTCCAGTATTTGCTCACGCTGAAACAAGTTCTATGCCTTGCCTCATGGTTCTGGTAGCTCCACGATGGTTTGGGTCTTTCTGTAGTGGGAGGCACTGATTTGCCCAACTACATGTCATACTACTTTAGGCCCATATACAAGGAAGATACCTTCCCTCCTGCATGAACAGTGAGAAGCTAGCAATTATTGCACTCCGCGGGTTATGGCTGTACCCCTCCTACTCCAGCTATCAGGTAAGGGTAGGGAATCAATCCCTATCAAGCACGTTTCTCTCTGTCATGTGCTAAACAACATTCATGCTTCTCTACACATCTGGCTCTGCACAGAACATCCTGAAGAGACGCAGTGCACCACATCCATTACCACTGCTTGCCCATGAAAGGCTGAAGCACATGGACAACAGGCTGTCCACCTCGAACACGATCCACACCACCTAATCCTAGAACCAGAACTCCGGTGCAACAAGGTGCTAAGACATGTAAGTGAGCGCCAAAAGAGAAAGGTTAGTCTCGAGGTTTTGCACCTTTTTGGAACAGAGTATCTGTCACTCATCCTTGACTCTTAGCAAACTCAGACCTGTCTGATCACTTAAACACACAATCAGCGTAATACTGTTGTAAGTCAGTATGTACAGCCACCATCGTTATAGCGGTGCTTTTGGATTATGTTTTTCATGTGCATTTTCTTACTTTATTATTGATTAGATGTTAGTCCTCATATAGTCCATGCTTCAGCATAGTGCTGACAGTGTTCTGGAGGCCAGGGTCACCCTTTTCAGGGATGACCCAGTCTACAGCTAGCACCAAGAACCAAGAGCGGCTAAGATATAGGCAGCAAAGATTAGCCACGTCTGACTAAAAGGCCCCCATACCCTACTCAGTCACCTCTGAAGGGTTCAGGGCGCAGAGGTTGCTGTGCGTACAGGGGTTGTTAGAGAAGCCTGCAGGGCTACGAGGCCCCTCTGGAGGTTGGCTGTAGTGTCCTGCAGGGCTTGGAGGTTACCCTGGAGTTGCAGAGGGCTCCTGGGGCAAGGACCAGGAAGGGCAGGTCAAATAGCACCCACCATGGGGGCAAGGTCCTACGCTGCCCAGGGGTCAGGCTCCATGGTGCTCCCATGGGCGGCGGGGGGGAGGCCAGGCAGGGCTAGCAGTGCTGCTGCAGCCCTTGGGGCCTGGACAACAGCCTAGTAATACACTTCATCAAATACTAAGCTTACTCAAACAGGTTTTTATCAGTTCATAAAGCAAAGTTTCTTCTCCTCTGATAATTCAAAATGGTCAAAATCTCCTGAAGACACTGGCTATCAGAACCTGATATTTGTTGACAGCTGAATTTGTTTACTTCCTATTTAGGATCTGCTAATGGCAAATTCCTACAGAGAGAAGTCAGAAAGCATGAGGATGAAAGTGTTTTCCACATCATAAGCTGCTGTTACCAGCATTATGGCATCTGAGAATTGCCATGAATAACATCTTCAGGCTGTCACAAGAACAAGTGTGTTTTGCTCCTTTCTTCCTTGTTGCCCACAATTTTGTCACACAAACAGATAGAGTTTGCAGCTCTGTTTTCCACTGCACACTTTGTTGCAGGTCTGAGTTATCAGCCCCTTTCAACCCTTGATGTGCTCTTACTCTTGAATTATTTTCAAAACAGCAGAAAATGTCAAAGAAGCAGGATTTGGGGTGGGGGGTGGGAAGGTAAATCCCTGGATACCTCTTTTCCAAGCTCTCTAGGCTTCATATATCATGTCACTTTCATGCCATATTTTATACTTGCAGAACACATAGATATTGTAACATAATTGTTAAAGGCGTCTGCTAGGTCTAAATATACAATCCCATTTACAAATGACATGGACTGGAAATGGGTTTTATAAGTATCTCTCCCATATTATATTTTGAAAATGCAACCCCCTGTATTTTAATATTGGTTTAATATGCTGAATAATAATAATTTACATTTATATTGCAGCTTTCATCCTGCTAGATTGCAGAATGCTTCCAATTACATGCCTACCACAGCACGCAGATGCTGTCGCCTCTGTGGCAGACATAAAGTGGGCAACAGCAGAAGAGAGAAGAACTTTAGGGCTTAGGACAGTGTGGCCAACCCCTAGATTTAAGCTACCAGCATAGTATCCTGAGTCCACACAGACCAGAATAACTAAGTTTTCAGATAACATCACAAATCCTGAAGCCTACAAACTTCATCTCCTTTTAAAAAACGGACGACAGAAATCAGTCCTGCATGGTGATGAGGCAGCATTTCCATTAAAAGTTCCACCACTGAGGAGCTCCGAAAGAAAAAGAAAAAAAAGTAGGTTACAAAAAAATCTCTTTTGGATGCCTAAAAGCATAATGAAATAAGCGATTCAATTATTACTCTCTTTTTTCAGGAGGAAGAGGATTGGAGGGGATAGAGAATGGAGGGGAATGGTTCAGAGAAAGTTGATTTCTATCCAAAATAAAATTGGAACAGGTCCCAGTCAAGTGATCGTTCTGATTTCTATTCAGTTTTGCCAGCCCGAGTGGGTCCCAGTATCACTATTATGCCCGGTATCATGTGATTAGTCTCATTGAGAGAACACAGTTTACGTGCTGAAAGCTGATGGTATGAAGCCTTTAGCGTACACCTGCTTTTTCTGGAAACATTTCAAAGATGTTTCTTTTGGTGTGGGGGAGTAGTAAAGTGAAGCCCCGTTTAAAAGAAATGCCTTTCTGGGGACATGTTGTTCTTGTGACAGGGAAAGGTAAAACGACAATTTCACATGTTACCCTTTCAGTTGATATTAGGTTTGATTTATTCAGCAGAAATTCCTCTTCATAGAAGGCCATTCCCTGCTTTCTGTCCTCTGATACAGAAGTCAGTCCCAAACATTGACAGATAACCCTTGAAGTCAGAAACACTTATGTAACTGTAATTTGGAGTTTATTTTTTATAAACTTATTATAATCTTGATGCCAGATTTTCAAGAGAGCTTAGCTCCCACCTAATAAGTAAATGAAGAGGTCAAAAGCTACCAGCTGCGGTTGTTGGGTTTTTTTTAAATTAATCAAAGATGATGAGAGTTGCAGCTGCTCAGCTCTTTTTAAAAATTGGCCAAAAATTATGAGAAAGAGCCTGGGGTAAAATGCTCTTCCCGTGGGGATAAATTCTCTCCATCTGACTTGAGGTTACAATGAGTTGTAGAGAATTTTAAAATGGCCATGATTATTGTTTGCGGTTGAGTTCTCCAGCTGTTAATGCAGGTGTATTCCAGGCTTCATTCAAGGAAATTGTATATTGTATGTTCTTACTGTTAGTTGCTACTGGGAGAGCAGGAGAGGGTAATGGCTATCATGAGCAATAGAAAGCTAGAAGAAATTATCAATAAAAAAAGGCAAATAATCAAAATGTACAGAAAAACAAAGGACTAAAAAAAGACGGTTAAGCAACACTTCTCTCCCCTCAATTATTTTCATCTGCATTTCTTAGTTAAAACTAAGATTTTGTGGCCCCTGTCTTTCACACTCATCTTCTGCCATCAAATGTGGTAAATATTTTAAAAATATTTCCACAAATAGTCACACAAGCAGACATTTATGAGACTGAAGACCAATGTACATAAAAGGGAGTACTTCCATGCAAGAACTCTTAACCTCTCCGTCATCTCGGAAACCAGCACTCATGGAAGTGTTTGTTTCTAACCCTTGCGCAAGTACGGTCTTCTAAGGCAGACCAACCTGTTACCTCAATAGGCTGGCCTGCCAAGCAGGGAGGATCAATGCACTTGTGGGACTCGATGTGACCTTTTTCTTTCACCCCCTCCAGACCAGATCATTCAGTAACCACTTCACAGGACTGGCACGAATTAAGAATGATCAAACCTTGAGAAATATTTGATTCATAATTTTAATGGTCATGTACATTGTGCATGTCTCTTAAAAATGAGAAACCGTAAAAAAACTTAACTGACAATGTTAAGTTTCAAAGAATACTTCTTTTTTGCTCTTAATATTTTAGTATCTTTTGGTGGTGCAGTTGGAAAGCTTAAGAGTTTTTCAGGGAGATAATCTGCCTGAAGACCACACTAAAGCTGGGAAGCCGTAAGTATGGTAACAAAAAAGGAAACTAAGCTATCTATTTTTTATATAAAATGTGGATCTACTCTCACCTCAAACAATGAAGGACTCAGACACCTCAGACTGCTCAAGGAGCAGACCCTAATTTCTTGAAGGTGTCATTCAGATGGCCAAATACCCAACAGATTTTCAAATGAAACCTAAACGTGAACAGCGTAACCACTTCCATTTAACTTTAAAATAACTTCCTCAGAGAGAGAAAGAACAGCACAAGCCCATTTTGTAGATAATATTAAACAAACATTAGCAGAAATAGATTTAGAACTAAACCAGAGTTTATTGAAATCCATCTATTACTGCCATTATTAAAAAGATGTTTGTAACAAAATTATCCATTATTTCTTATTCCTGTTATAAAGGTGTTAAGGGACCAGTTTCCACTATCAGAAGAAATATTATATCATTGATTAAGAGTCCTTCTTGCATCTTTCAATTTTCAGCAAAGCTCATTCTGTCCTATAAAAGGCAGGTGTTTGATCTGAGAACACATTACTTCAGAAATCTTTCTATTTTAAGAATTTCAAGCCTGAAACTAATGTGGCAGGTTTTAAAGCATTGTTCTAAATAGATTGTCAGTTACTAATCACTAATGTATTTCTAGTGAGCATGCTCAGGATAGATATCCAGAAGGAACAGAGCGCCCTAAAGATTTTTTGCTTTTTATTTAGGACCAGCAATTCATCCTATATTCCTCTTACTAAGTCACAGAGATTTGATGCCATACAGGTCACGTTAAGATCTTACAAGGATGACCATTTTACAGACAAATGAATATCAACTTCATTTTCAAAGCTTAATTAATCATGTCATGAAAAGAATACCAACACTAAATTATCTTACTCTCTATCTATGGGGTATCAAAGTCTCCATGTCCTGCTTTTTAAGTTTTTCCATAAGCTTTCTCATAAGCAGCAATGGACTCCAACAAATAATTTCCAAAGCAGATTGTCTTTTTTCTTCCCAAAGTCTAAAACTACATGTTCAATCTCCCAACCATTTTTTGAAATCATGCAGCTATGGAAAGCCAGTATCCACAGCTGTTATGACAGGTAGCTGGTAGAAGCCATATATACCCCATATAAAGCCTCCTTCTAAGCACCAGTGGCAGATAAACCTCCGATTCGACATGGCTGTGGCTGTGATATATGACACATAAATACATGCTTCATTGGCATCAGCATCCAGATAAATTTGTCCTCACCTCAGTGAATGCAGAATCAGCATAAGTAATTAGCTTGCTTATTAAGAGTTTAAAATAAAAAGAGAAGATGTAATAATCAGGTTGTATCCTCTCCCTGCCCCTACCTCAATACATCCCAAAGTAATTTCTATTTAGCTTCCAAAACAAAAATGAGAATTAAAAAGCATGTTGTCTTCCAGGTTCTGCTTTGGTTGTACCTTTGTTTTCTGATTTAAAGTTTTAAAGCAGCACAGGTGTCCTGTAGACTCTTACTTGATCTCGTACCTGCAAGTCCTCTACATGTGATTGTTGCTGTGGTGTAGACTGAACATAAGGATGCCTCACGTCCTCAGAGGCAAAGTAAAGGTATTGAATATTCAGGCTGGAAAATTCTCTTCTGAACCATGAGCTCACAGATTCCAATTGCCTTTTTTTTCTGATGAAGAACATATTTAAATCGTTTGGTCATTACCACTTCAGTTGATTGAATGGACTGCTGAAGTGGAAAGATTCTACTTAGCTTGAACTTAGCTTGAAGTATCTCACAGCTTCTGAAGAAGGATAAAAGTAGTTGAAAAGCCCTTCTTATATATGTTTGCAATGTAAGCCCAGAGATGTCTGTCCTGGAAGTAAGGGAGGACTAAAAGAATAAAAAGGAGCTACTGAGCAGTCATTGCTTTGTTTCTAGAGAAACTGGTTAAACTTTTTTCATACATCCATGGAAAATATTGGCTAATAAACAGTAGCTGCAATTCTGTGGAAGAGAACTGTCCATAGGAAGTGAGGAAGTGAGAATAATAGAGAGATGAAATTGCCATTGAATGTGTACTTTTCTAATACAGCATGGAGATATGGCACAGTTGAACACCACAGTATTTGAGGTATAGTATTTATTCCAGAACACTGTTATTATTATGACATTCATACCGAAAAGATTACCCTCAATTCCCTTCGCTCTATGGTTGGTTCTATAAAGATCCAGCTAATTGGTATCCAAGCAGTTTAACAGTTACAGCTCTTGTTGGTTTTATTGTGCCAGCAGCTTCCTTTGCAGACATCATCTAGTAAACTGTTACACTAGTAAACTAAATAGGGCCAGGGCACTATGGCATGCAACTGTCCATATTATTTAATTGCTAGTACTGTCCTTGGCATAGATTTGACTCATGGGAACTAGCACTCTTCCAGGCAACACCTGAGCACAGTTTGGAGGGTAAGGCAAGCCTGGGACGGTTCCCAATATATAATACAGACAGGGCTGACATGTTTTAGTGAAGAAGAAAGTTTAGCCATATGGATGTAAGCCATTCTCTGCCACTTGCCCTCAGGGACAGACAGGGAGCCAGGGTGCTTTCTATTTACTCTGTACAGATGTAAACATTGAGACCAATTTTATTCTGACACCATCACTCTATTGAAGCCAAAGATTTATAGCAGATATGTAGAAGCCAGAGAATCACCATACCTGTCTGGTGTGTATTTTGGAGACTAAGGAGGCATATAGGAGATGTGGCAATTACCTTCTTTTTTAGAAGTAACTTAAACAGGGTTAGACTTACTTTACATTTGCCCATTAATAACAGCATCTGCTGTATTTTGATTTCTTGTCTCTTCTTTTTTAAACACCTGTAGGTAAACTGATGCAGTTTCGGATATAAAGATTCAGTCTTAGGACTATGCTTTTGATTGCTTAGCTCTGACATCACAAAGGAAGCTCATGGTTGCCTTTCCTTTTAATTTGCTGCTTCAGGATATCAGGGGGGTTTGTACCAATTTCATTCATATTGACTAGCTTTGGTCATTAGCAGCATGGTGCAATCCAGTATTACAGTCTGCTCATGGACAAATGTGCACCCGACAGCCTGCGTGCTTTATGTGCAACAAATTGGGGCACCACTCCTTTGCCTGTCATATTCTGCTCAGATCATGTAAGAGTGAGCAGTACCTGTTTGTTTGGCATTCCCACACATACATCAGAAAGCAAACACCTCATAGCCCTAGGATGCACAGTAGGTAGTCTTATGCTGAATCTGAGCTTTTAAGTATCTTTGAGGTTTCCTCTCCAGAAAAAAAATCTGTTGCCATGAGGAACGATTCCCCACTCTATTATACCAATAGATAAAGGTAGCTCCATTGGTTAGCAAAATTACACTTTAAGATAAGAAAAACAAAAACCAAAATCAAAAAAACCCTTTCTGTAATGTTAAGACAAAATCAAAACCATGCAGATACAGCGGAATGAGAATTAGCCTTATACCTTTACTGTTGCTAGTGTGTCATGTGTTTTTTCCTAACCCAGCAAAAATAAAAAAATACCTTCTATGTAAAGGATCTCTCCTTCTGTTTAGATGCACGTGAGTTACGTGTCGCTCATTTACGCTTCCTGAGATTTTCTTCCCAATGCTATTGGTATGTAGCTCTGATGCTCTCATCCCTGATTTGTACATTTTTACGCTTTGATGGTTTATTTGGCTTTCCATTCATATTGTTTGAACTACCTGGCTCCTTTTCAGACTCAGAAGTCCTGCTGCTAACATGATGCAGCAAGTTTACAATGCCCCAAATAAACATAATAGAGCTGGGAATTACATGCTCTCTTCCTCATACAAAATCCCACCCCAAAATTACCTTTCTTTCACTCTCCCTCACAGGCACATATACACCACTGCACGCAGTTAACGCTCCTTACATAAACTCAATGAACTAAACAATTTTGCCCTTCAAGCACAAAGAAATTCAGCTGTCTTATCAGCTTCTCTTTGCTGATTCCAGCAAGTACCCAGTCTTTCAGGGTGCTTTTTGTTGCCCTCTCCTGGTGCTACTCCACAGACCCCACCTGTTCCCAACAGTCCCTTTGCTCAAAGACATATACATACATACATACATATATATATACATATATATATATGTGTGTGTCCTGGTTTCGGCTGGGATAGAGTTAATTTTCTTCATAGTAGCTAGCACAGTGCTGTGTTTTGGATTTAGTACCAGAAGAATGTTGATAACACACTGATGTTTTCAGCTGTTGCCAAGTAGTGCTCAGACCACTCAAGGACTTTTTGAGCTTCTCCTGCTCAGCCAGGTGCATAACAAGCTGGGAGTACAGCACAGCTAGCACAGCTAACCCAAACTGACCAAAGAGCTATTCCATACCATATAACGTCATGTTCGGGGGGAGTTAGTCGGTTGGTCGGTTGTGGGGAGACCGCTCGCAGTTTGGGGACTGCTCGCTGCTCGGGGACTGCTCGCGGCTCGGGGACTGCTCGCGGCTCGGGACGGGCTGGGCATCGGTCAGCGGGTGGTGACCAATTGCATTGTGCATCACTCGTTTTGTATATTCTGTATATTCTGTTATCATTCTCATTATTACTATTATTATTATTTTCTCTTATTAAACTGTCTTTATCTCAGCCTTCAGCTCTAACCTTTTATTTTCTTTCCGATTCTCTCCCCCATCCCACTGAGGGAGGGGGGGGGGGGAGCGGCGGCTGCGTGGTGCTGAGTTGCCAGCCGGGTTAAACCACGACAATATGAAATCTTGGGGAGTTAATTACTTCCTCTCCCTGCCTGCCTTGGCTCTTCCCAGCACAACCCACATGAACGCAACATGCCTTCACAGAGCGCTACACAGACTCTCCAGGACCATCCGTCCCGACTCACCATGCTCATCATGTGCTTCTCCCAGACCCAGCGGATATTTAAAGGCAGAAGTAGCTCCCACCCATCTAACCTATTTCTTCACATCTCTGTTCCCCAGGTACACCTGATGGTCCTTCACTGAAGGCTAATATTCACTCTTTGCTTCTTTTGCACCATTGATACTGGATAAATAAAAAAGAAAAGTCAGGAGAAGGGGAGATAAAGATGGAAAGAGAGAAAAATGTAGTAACAGACTTAGATCTAAAAAACACCAATTCACACCAACAATTTTCCCCACATTCTGAGATTTTTATATATATATATATACGTATATATACACCTAACACTCAAACCCTGCTTGAAGTGGTTTGCACAGATACTGGAGCTAACAGGAGCAGAAACACTCTGGAACTAATCTGTATTTTGTGGTTCTGTATCATCTGGTTTTACTCTGATGACCAATATATAAAACTCTGAAAAAGCTGAATGGCGTAACAATGTAAAAACATCAGACAAACTAGTGAGCAACCGGTAATTTAAACAAGGTAAAACTTTTTAATCTCAGGAAAAAAGGTTTTAAGCTAAAGTTGAATAGGGTCTGATCTTTCTTTGATATAAATAAATAAGTTTCCAGTGGAAGTGGTAAGCAATTTGTGATTTTGTGTTGGTTTTGGTATGCCATTTTGAGACTTTCTCCGTATGTCACAATTTATCGCAAAATTAAACATAATTATAGACGAAACTCACATTTGTCTGCAGAGGAATTATAAAAAAAAAGGAATAGAGAAAACATAGGTACGCTTACAGTCTAATGTAGTAAAGTAAGCTTTACAAAGAATATGAAAAGAAAAAATACAGGTATACTTTCTAAAGAATGGAGGTTTTTGGATTACCGTCATTACTTTCTTAAGAAGTAGGTTTGTTTTTCCACGACCAGAATGGAAAAACTAAGTTTCAACTAAGTTTAAAAATTAAAACACACAAAGACTGGGAAGTGACAGAGTTCAGATCGTTCTTTTAAAAGGGTTTTTTGTAGTTAAATATTTTCTGTTTCTCTGAGCAAATAAAAATCCCCAGAATTCGATCATATGGCCTCACTTTGCCAAGACTGCTTATCTGCCAAACTGGAATCATTTGTTCCACTGCACTAATTACTACCATGCAAGCATATGAAGCAACTGATGGCAGCAGGTTATCGTCCTCTAGGTATATCAGAACTAGAGCAGAATGAGGCAGAACAGAAAGGTTAAGGCAGCCAAATCCTGCCTGAAGACTCTGCAGCTGTCTCTGCCTCTGCTACAGAGATCCCACGTCACGGCCGTCGGGTCATTCCGACCAGACACTGAGCAGGTGACGCTAGCTGTGCTCCTTACCTTTGGTTCCAAGCCTGGCACCATACAGCCCGATTGCCAGAAACAACAGGATCAGACACCCCTACTAAACGCAACAGAAACTCTGTTTTGAACATAACGAGTTCCACAAAACACTAAGTGTTCTGAAAAATCTGGGATTATAAACCAGCGAGCCAAAATTAGTGTATCTTATTCTTTTTGTGCCTCAGTTTCCCACCAGAAATGCAGCTAATGCCGCATTTTATCTTACCCAGCTACTGAAAGTGCTCAGGTATAACAGCAGCAAGCAACAGAGAGCAACTAGTAAGAAAATTAATAACTTTGTCTTCAGTGGAAGATTGGAGGAACTGTAGTTCCTTGAATCTTCCTTCTTGCCCTTCTTGATGACAGGAGTGACACTGGCTTTCTTTCAGACTTCAGGAACGTCTCCCAGCCATCGAGAGTGGCTGCACAATGGCATCAGCCGGCTCCCTGAGCACCTCTCAAGGCCCCATGGACTTTTTGTTTGAGTGCTCCCTAACTCTTCTCCACTGAGGGTAAGTCTTCCTTGCTCCAGATGTTTAGGTTGTAAACTGATGAAAGACCTGCTTCCTGATAATCGTATCTTGTACTAATGCTGTATAAATAATACAGAGTAATACATCATTAAAGCTAAAATCCACATGTGTTTGGAATGTTCTCACTGCTGCAACTAGGCAAAGGCCTGCCCTCGGGAGCCAGCCATTTAGCTCAGAAGACGAATGTTGTGACAAAGTTTGCCAGAGTTCACGGCTGTATTTCATGAACAGGGAAAAGAAAGAAAAGAATACTACTGTTCCTAGGTCTTATTTATTATATTGCTGCTGTTGTTGTTGCAACATCTATGAATTTTATTAGGGATAAGAAAGCCACTGCTCTAAGCATATATAATGCTATGGATTACTGGAAGTCTTAAGCATATGTCTTCTATTTAGTGAAAAAAATACCTGCTCCAAAGAACTCACAATTCACAGGTTAGAAGAGGAATGACAAACGTATTCAACTAAAACCAAGAGAAAGTAAGTCACATGAGAATTACAACAATATCCATTTGTTCACAGGTAGAAAACCAAATAAATAGGTATTAAACTACTAAAAAAAATCTGAGAGAATAAGGAGTTCAGGAAAAATGAGAGACATACATTGGAAAAAGTGCCTTAAAAGGGCTGCCAGGTGAGATGGAGTTAAGGGGGAAAAAGGAAGGTTTGGCACACTGGATAAAGAAAACATTTGGTGCATGTAAGACAAATATTTTTCAGATATAAATTTACTTCTGCCTCACGTAGGACCTTTCCTCTAACAACGATGATAAATAAATGACATGAAAAAGGCTAGGCAGAGAATATCTTCTATATAAGCTTCATACCCAGCAAACATTCAGTCTAACATTTCCCCTGCAATCCATCCTTGTTTTCTCTTCCATTTAGTTTCTTGGTCACATATTTTAAAGGCTGTTGTCACAACCATGTTGATATTGGCAGCTTTACAGCTATGAAACCACCAGCCTTACAGAAGCCAGGCCTACAGTCTCAGGAGCAAGGGGAACGAGGGGCTGCTCGCTGGCTGCGGCTCTCTCTGTCACCCCCGACACAGAGTTCATTAAAGCCTCCGGGACCACCAGCCTTCTTGGAAGCGGGGTTGTTGTGACAGTGGGAACCGCAGAAGTCATGAACATAAGAACATTAGACATTTTAGTAGGAAGAAAAGGCTACGAGGCCAAACACACCTGTCTTTTTTGGTTTCTCTTGATGCTGTCATTTTCTTTTTTTTAGCATCTATCTCAATATTCCCTTTCTTCAGAAACAAATACGCTTCTCTACATGTTTTACAGTATTTGCTTACTTTCTAAAGCCACTCTGCTTGTGTATTCCCACTTGCAGGCAAGAATCTGCTCAGAATTCTTTAGTCTTTTTTTAGAATTCTCCCACTTCTTGTGCTTCTTCACAGTACCCAGGTGTATTTTACCAATTCCTTTCATACTTTAGGAGTTATTGGCTCAAATATTCATCTTGCCCCAGCTTAAATGGGAATCATGTGGACCGCATATTCTCAGAGAAACACCTGCCCTCTGCACAGTAAAGCAAAGAAAAATTGAAACAGGATATTGAACAACATTAAAAATAGACTGCAAATATGCAATGCTAATTGATGTAGACTGCATACTTGAACACTGTGCTTAATTTTGCCCTTCTCATCTAAAGAAGAGTACAGTAGAGAAACATATAGCCCCAGAAAGGGCAATATATTATGAGAAGCCTGTTAATATTCCTATTAGATTGTGGGAGTAATAGGTGCATTCATTTCAGAGAGGAGATGGAAAAGACAGACTGTGAGGGGTACATTATTAAAAGTAGCGAACAATGGCAATAAATTAAAAAACATTTGTATATCTTCATACTCAGTTCAAGGACAAGAGTATATTCCATAACGTTGAAATAGTTTTACAAGGAACTAATAGAAACTTGGAAAATAATACACCCTTAATTGTCTCATTAATTAGCATAGAGCAGTGGAGCAGTCAAGACGGCAGTGTTACCGTGCACACACTGCACAAGTGGAGAGCATCGGACAGCACTTGCCAGGAAAACTGAGAGTCTGAAGAGAGAGGAGACAAAAGGCAGCCGAGGGAGTGAGCACAGAGGCAGACTGAGTGCGATGAACCGCCGGGGTCCATTTAGAGGTGGCTTGGTACGGACGAATGAACTAAGTAGGAACAAGGGTAGCAAGACCGGACACTGAAAAGAGGTGAAAGGAGGACCAGGCGGGGGAGGGAAAAAAAGTAAGCACAGGCATGGAACAAAGCTGGTGCAAAGAGTCCGTGCAGGAGGGAAGGAGGGAATGGGCACAAGAGTCGTTCAGCTCCAGGCAATAGCTACGTGAAGGTCACTGCTTTGGCCGCTTTGCAGCTGCTTCTACTGCCAGCAGTCCCTGCCTCTTCTCAGCCCTCCCCACGGCCAGTTTAGGAAGGGCATTGGTTTAGGGGGCACCACCTGGGTCCCAGCAGCCCCCCAGTAAAATGGGCTCCCAGGCAGGCTGCTGGGCGCAGGCAGCGCCAGGGCAGAGGTGTCCGTCCCGCGGCAGCACTCCCTGCCTTCCATCTCGCATGTAAAGCCTACATGCGGCTTACACCCCCCTAGCTAACCTCTGCAGTTTACTGGAGCTAGACGAAGGGATTTTAACAGGTAAAAGGGACTATAGTTTAATGCGAGAATGAAAAATGTCATGTCAGGTGACAGCAGCTAGCACTAACAGTTGCCCCTGTGTTATTTCTTAATAATTAAAAAATGTTGCAGGAGGAAAGTGTGAAGGAGATAGCTTGACTTACTTAAAAAACACAGCCTTTTTTAGGCATCTAAACACTTTATTCCCAAGATTAAATAGTAAGAGGGCAGTGGCCAAGAGTGGTTACCAGAGTAGTTTGCACATTAATCTGGCCATTTATAATGACTACTTCAAGTTGGGGTTTGTTTTGCAAAGTCAAAACAGTTTTACAAATGACCAGGGAATCAGCAAAGCCCATCCCTGTGTCTGGCAGATGTTACATGTAGTGCTTTATTTATTCTATACCATGTCCACCTTCCAATATGACTCATTAATTTTCTTTTCCATTTGTATTCCTTCTTTACACCAACAGTACTTTGATCACTGCATACAGTAAAATACTGTACAATATTTTCATCAGTGTATTAGACTTTAAGCAAACCGCTTATGCATAGAACAGGGGAATTTGCATTCAGTAACTCTAATACCCTGAGTTCCTGCAGGTAGTATATTAAGTCATCAGCTTAAAGAAAGGTATTTTGGTTTCCTTCATAGTAGTCTCAGAAGACAGGCCTAATGTACAGGCTTAAATTTTATTTAAATTGCAAGTAGCTTCAGCAATGAAACAGCAAACAAGCCCAGTTGGTGATTCCCCCTTCTCTTTGTTGGTCTGTTTCCATTAATCTGTATATAAATCTGGGCAAAAAGCAATAAAAGGGTTTTCAACTAACATACCTACGACCATTTTGATTTGGATCCTGGAACAGTTATCAACTTGCTCCCCTATGACTACATGTCCAGTTATGAAGACCCATTAGCTTTTGTACTAAAAGTGGATTAGGTCCAGTGGCAAACAGCATGGTGGGAACGCATCCTGGGAATGCCCTCTGAGACATTACAGCCAAGTTAATGCTTCTTTTAAGCTGCTTATCTGAAATCCATACTGTGGATCTGATGGAGGGATTTAGGACCAGAGAAGGCATGAGCATGCAGAAGAGAACTGACAACTAACCAGTTTCTCATACTTTTAACCACAGCCAAGGAAGGGGCTGAAGTTCAGAATGTTTAAGAAAGAAATGTGAAACACAATACTAAAAATAAGCTGATCAATATTAAATCACATGCTGTTTGACCTACGGGGTGAACCTCTTGCTTTAGACCGTAACAGGAAAACCTAACTTCTAACTTTTTTTGGAATACATAGCAGTGATCCATGTGCACAAGCCATGCAGCAGGAACACATCTGGAATGTCACATCACATGGATGAGCTGAAGGCTGTGATTTTGTCCTATAGACATTGCTGGGAGGGAAGTGGGACAAAACTTAGCAGCAGGCCTTTGTGTGAAGAGCCCAGTGTAATCCAGAGACCTACTTCAGACCACATCTTGCAGCACTGCAGGTTGCAAGTTGTTCTTAAACCACTTATGAAAAATAGAAACAACATGTTTTTCTGTATAGTTTGGTGCAGTTTCTTCATGTGTAGCCAGCTATCTTTACTTGTGGTGGTCTTCTAATGGAGAAAGCAACATTTAAAGAAATAAAAAAATATTAATCTTTGTTTGCCTAAAACAAACACCTGACATATGAAGAAAACTACTGAAAAACTTGTGTTTGAACTGATTAAATTCCATGTGGCAGTTCTTCTTGGTTCTTTGGAATAAAATTATAACTACTGTATGGCAGATTTGTATTATACAAAACAATGACAATTAGGAAACTAAAAAGTGAAAAAAGTTTCTGCTCTTTCTGAATCCACTATAAAAACAGGGGTGGCAAATGTTCTATAAAAATAGCAAGTCATGTCTAACAATAGAAGTTATATATTTTAACAAGCATTAAAATTGTATCGATACTTCCCATTCTCTGCTGCTGTGATGACTGGGCCATAGCCACCTATGCCTTGCCAGAGACTAATCAATACCATTAGAGAACTGGTGACATATCAGACTTCATGAACTATGTGTAACACATTCAATGAAAAGTAAATGTACTCCAGGTTAGTACAACCGATGTGCTCTACTCAGGCTGAGTGCCCCACTCAGGGAATTCCCTAGGTGATGTACCTGACTGCCACATGAATCAGTTTCTGATTTCATTCAAGACTAATATAAATAACAGGGATTTGCCTCTCTCTTTTACAGCTTACAGCTAAAACAAATACATGGCATTGGTCATCCAGGAAAGCACTTCTACGAGGAAAGTCCAAAATGCCTTAGAGCTTAGAGAGTAAAAAAATCCTGATAGCTGAACACTGAAAATATTGCCCTAATTACTTTAGGAATGAAATTAACTTTATTTTTTAATTATGAAAGGCTAAGACTGTCACAAGTATTTCTTTTCAAATGGCCTGTAACTAACATGTTTTAACATGGAATATGAAAATCAAAAGATAGATCAAGGAAATCGAAGCTGCAGCCAAAAGACATGAAGCGGCACCAGACTGTTCACAGCTCTCTGCAAGTTCTAGAACTTTTCTTGTGCTTTTTTCCTCGTTTCTTGTATTCAAATAACACAAACATCCTGCTCAGAATACAACTCAGAGCTGACGGAAAATCCCACATCTGAGTGGCTCTAGAAACCATCCCCAGTTCTCAGCGTCTCCTGGCAGCAGCAGCTTTCTGGATGTCTGGCTGCAGCAGTGTTCTTCTCGCTTTGATACAGGTCATTAGGCTGGGTCTCCTGTTGGAACTATCACTGAAATGGCAGCCCCCAGGGATTATGCTGCTGCCAAATTCAGATCAGGGGACTGAAAAAACACATTTTCAGATCTTTTAAAAAGCTGGTTTTAAACTCCTTGTTCAAATATAGATTCTCATTACAGCCCTGATCCTGTACCCTGATGGTGTCGAGACAGAATTCAACGACAGGATCGCAGCTTAAATTCGTTTTCCTGCAGGCCCTCAGTATTCCCTCTGAATATCCCTGCAATAATAACACTTTGCATCCATACTCCACGTTTCATCTGAGGACTTCAAAAGGGTGTTATAAACATCCAGGGACACATCCTGTTCTCTCCACAGTAGTTAGAGAGCCTCCACAGCTGAACATCTCCTAACACACAGAGTAAGGAGGGCACTAATCTGTGGAGTGAGGTGCTCGGCGTGACCCTGCACAATGAGGTGGAAAACAGAAACCCCTGCCAATAAAACAGAAGCTGTGGGAGTTCATGCAATTTTGGATCTGTGGAATAAGAGCTGCCAACCTGGTTTTATGAAAATGATTTGTTTTGCCACCCAGACCTCCTTCTGGGCTTGTCTATGCACATCCAGGACTGTAATAGACCCCAGCTCTTCTGCCCATGCTCCAACCTGGCTAGACACAAAGCAGATTCGGTCAGGGATTAATTAGCTCAGGCAGAAGATTGTGCTAACGAAGCCCTAAGAGTGGTGGGCCAGACCTAGCTGACATCCAGTCACCCTGGACAGCAAGCAGAACGAGCCTGACTACGCAGGCTGGTACTTGCGCTCAACATGACTGAAAGATGTGATTCACCACCTAAGTACTACGTAGGAATGACACACTCATTATGTAGATGAAAAAAACAAAATCACAGATGTTAAAAGAAAACCCAGTGACAGTGACAGATCGGAGCATAGAATCTAATACATGAATACCGCTCTGATATTTGCTAATAATGATCACCACAGTCTAATGATTAATAAACAACTGAACTCCAGGCCCATGTTGTTGTCCTTAGGGAGAGCCAGACAGACAGCTCCCTTCCGAAAAGAGGCTGGTTTTTGCACCACTACATGTGACTTCTAAGTATTGAGGTGGGAACAGCAGATAGATTTACAAGGTTTCCTAAAACTGGTGTGGGTCAGTAGAGAATGGGTTCATTTGTGTAGCCTGTACAGCTCCTGGCTGGCTAACTCAACGCCCACAGCTTACGGCTGCACAAAAGTTTTGGTGCTAATTGCCTTCCCATTTCAGCTAATTCTTTGCTGCATGAGCTACCCGGGTATGGAGCCAATTTTCACAGCTTCCAGGGTTTTACATGGCTTTCCACACTGCAGAGCTACAAACTATCCTTTAATTGAATTAAACACTTAATTGTGTTCATAAATGTGGAAAGAATACACCCTCCCTGCTAAGAAATAGGAATAGATATTGATCTGTAAGCTTGAAACCTGCTTATTCCCAGTTTAGTAATAATACTTATAATTTTGAAATTTTTTTGATTGTCAGGGGGTTTTGTTGTTGTTGCAGAGATTTTGAATAGTAACTATTGTCTGGGGCTTAGAAAGATACAAATAACTAATTGGTTTTCCACAATTTATATTCAAAAAGTATTTAAAAGGTAATATGCAGACTTCGAAAGATGCCATATGGGTTTTATGACAGTTACGGTATCACAGTACCAGTGTGCTTACACAAAATTATACTGGTAATTACGTATTGAGTATGCACATGGTCCTATGCTGTTACTTAAAAGTCATATTAAAGTGAGGTTAGTCCTTCCTTTCTGTGCTGCTCCATAGAGTTTGTAAAACACCCCAGAATTTTATTCCAAGCAGAGATAATAACAATGTGGACACACACACAAGCACACTCTTACACACACAAGCAGAGATAACGTGAATGAAAGAGGCATGGTGGAAATAAGTTAATTTTTCTTCCCATCATTTATTACCTTATTATTCTTTGTTAGGGAAAAAAGTGAGACAAATAAAAATTCTACAGAAGATCGCACAAAATTTCACATCAGTGCAGAAAATATTATTGCAAAGTGAAGAAAGAGAGGTGGGGAGGTAAGGAGGAAACTAACAGGACTTTTAAGGACTGTATGTATAAAAAATCTAGTTTACGTGGTTCATTAAAGTCAGCCTGAATCATTAGGAGAAACACCCCCTTGTGTTCCCAGGTGCTTTACAATGTCTGTGTAGTCCATACCAAAAGTTCTGGATGCTTTGTGCTAGAATCATTTGTTGATGAAGCACAAATGTAGGAAGACAGGCAAAAGAGGTCTGTGTGACTAGGGACTGATAATGGTCCATGGGGCCTTTCACCTTCATGTTACTAGTTCACATCCAACCTGGCTAAAGTAATGGCTAAAAGTTGTTAAGGTCTGAGAGCTGTTCAGTGGCCCATGTGAAATGAATGCACATTCTGGATCTTTAACCAGCTCCCCATGGACTAGCAGTCAAATCACAGCTCTTCCTCCCACCTGTATTTTAGGGTGACTCCTTAGACTTTAAAAAAGAGGGGGAAAAAAAGCCCTGGGAATAGCATCTTAGCAGTCTGCCTTCTCTGCAAGCAGTAAAAAACATAAGCTTAGGGCATTTAAACTTATTATTACTGAACAGCAATTTATATTGCATTAGCACCACTGGACCTTGACTGCCATCAATATGAGCTATGAGCGTACAAAAAGAGATGACTCCCTCATCAGAAAGATAGGTAATATGTATATGAGAAAGGACAGAGGAACAGAATCAACTCTGTGGATTGCATTTATGATTAACTGCAATCCTGTGCCCCAGCCATGCTACACTGAGCAAGGCTTTCAGCACACCACTCTCCCCAGCACTACAGTTTCAAAACACTACCCTATGCTTAGACTAAATCAGCAAGTAGTTTTAAAAGCATATATACAAAGCCAGGGCATTTTGTTATAGTAATGTATATTAGTACATTGTTGGTATGATTATAATAAATTCTGCCACAGTTTTGAAATAGTTTCTCAAGACTATTTAAGGTCTTGAAAAGAGACCTTACTCATGGAAAGCTTCAACTTCTGCCTCTGTTAAAGAGTGCAATGGGATTGCAGCTCCACTGCTTTGCAGTACTGTACCAGATAATCTGCAGATCAGCACAGCCGCATCTGACCACCTTACTCTGAAACAGATAAAGCTGTAAAATCTCAATGCCGGATGAGGCAACAACCCTCAGATCAGAGGAAGGCCCAGAGAACACTTTCAAAGAAAGAAGGCTACTAAAGGTCACATCCAGTACAGCTAAAAGAAAAAATCCCATAAACCCACAAATCCCTCTGATGAGTTTTAATTAAAGTCAGTGGATAAAAGTAAAATAAAAAAAAAAAAGTAATTTGGAGGCTTATAAAACTTAAAGCAAAAGAAATGTCCATTTATTTAACATTCTTGGGTTTCTTTGTGATAGTCTTATCACTCAACCCATACTGCCCTTCTCATTGCTCATATGTTTTGGGGCATTTTTGAGGGAAAAAAAACCACATAAAAACCTTTAAAATTATGTTAGGGGAGTTTAATTCTTATGCAGCGTCTCTATTCTCATTGTATCTCAAATGCTCAGATGCTTTGTGAAATTAAAAAGCTTTTCAAAGTAAAAACAGTTTGGAAACTGAATGCAGGGCCCTCCTCTTTACCCTTATTCTCTCTTGCTCTTTCACGCAGCCAACTGTCTGTCCCAGGAATTGGTACACGTATGCTTAGACCATGATACAATTAAATTTGTTCTGAGCATTTACTTATGTTTCAGCAGCTTTGTTGACTTTTGAGCTTAGAAACATTTTGCATTTTCTACTATATAACTGGCATAAATGTTGACATTGCTAAGCTTATTTTTCAGCCTCAGAAGCACATTTAATCTTGGGATGAAGAGCAAGCACACCAGGTGAACAGCATGCAAATTTTCAGGATCTTGTTTGCCTTAGAGGGCAAGTGAATTTTTACTGCAGACTTAATGTGGCAACCCAAATCCAGAGCTACAGCATTTACTAATATCTGTCAAAATACAGAAACCCAAAGCAAAGGATCCATCCTCAGTTTCCTCTGTTGTGTAACCATGTACAGTAACATCAAGCCAAATTCAGAGATATCAAAAATGGTAGATAAATATATAAAAATAATGTGCATTTTTATACACTGAGAGGAGCAGAAAGGCAAGGATGAAGTTAAAAAATAAAACTGTACTTGACAGTGAAATTTAAGACTTACTATGAAGTGGACTTCCTGAGATTAGTTTGCCTACTGCAACTTTTCCACCTTTTACCCCAAACTCTGTATAAATTACACCATATTCATACATACTTAAACAATGCACAATTTGCCCACTCATATAGGTTATTTTCATATATGAATTATTTTTATTATTATATTGCCAAAGTTTTCTAGCTAAAAACTGCATGGACATCATGCCAGGTGCTTAGAACATATGCTGTACCTTGTGTAGTTACACCATAAGAGAACTCCAACAGATTTACTGGTATGGGATTAAGAACCACAGCTTAGTGTGTTATGAAAAAAGGAATCTGAAATATTTAGACACAGCCTTGATAGGAGGATCTGAAGAGGCCTGAGTCAAAGGTAACATCCATATTATTGGCCTGACAGACGAGATGGTGACTCAGAAAACAAGCAGTAAGGAGGGTCTAAGAGGGAAGCCCTTTCTTAATCATGCCCATTTTGCCCATCTGGAGCTGCTATTATAATATCTGGAGTACAGACAGAAATCTGAGCCAGCAGCACAGAGATGTCAATTGTATTTACTTCTGGATAGGACTGTAGAGGGGATGTGTAAAAGGAGAGGAGAGATGGATCAAAACTAAAACTCCTTAGGATTTGGGCAGAAATCAGAGCAGGGTGCTTCAAAGGATGAACAAAAGGAATGATCAAGGATTTTGGAGGAAAACAAGTGAAGGATGGAGCCACATTATGAGTTTTAATAAGATCAAAATGGGTAGTGTGAGAGGAGGAGGAAGAATTGGCTAAGAGAGAGTCGTTAGGTAATTTGGTGAGAGTGGTTTCAACTAAAGGTCAAAAGCCAGTTTGAAGGGGTTTATAATAGCACTCAAGATCAGATGCTTTTAACACAGAATGTGAATGCGTAAATAGCACAACTGCTCTTGGAGCAACAGTGGGAGCAACGGAGAGGGAAATGGAGTCAGGATGGTTTTCTAAGGACTGGGAACATTAACAAAGACTAATACACTCTTGAATTACGAAAGGAAGGAGCTAGAGAGACATGGTCAAGAGAAAATCAGGAGGAAATGACAGCAAGTGTAAGAGAAGTCAGTAAACAGGGTAAAAAGGGATCACTGGGCAAAAGAGAAGAGTTAGAGAAGAGGAACAGATGAGAAGTATCTGCATCAAAAGACCAGTAGAACAGTAGCATAGCTAGCTAGCTGTATAAAAACGAAACAAAAGCAAACACAGTGAGGGTGGAACAGGGTACACAGAAGGATGGAGTCTTGCAGTATCTGGACCCTCTGTCCTTGGAGACATTCAAAGCAGCACCAGGCTCCAAGCAACCTGATCTACCTTTGAAGCTGGCTCTCCTTTGAGCAAGCGGGTGGACTAGATGACCTTCAGAGATCTGTTCCAACCTGAATTACTGTGTGATTCTGTGTAAGAAGGACAGAAGAAAGGGAGATAAGCTGGAGAGATGGAATAATCATTCCACAGTTTATCAGTTTGGGTGTGTGTGAAGAAACCATCGGGATTTTAATATAGCTTGATGTACAACATGGGCCCTTAGGAACAGATTTTCAAAGGTACTTTCACATCCGAAAGTGCAGTAAGTATCTAGTGGTATTTCCAGAAGTGCTTATATCTAAGACTCAGCAATGGAGATGAGATTTCCTGTATAAGCAGCTTAGCAGCCCGGGCCCTCTATAAAATCCCAGTCAGTACTGTACGTGTCTTAAAGAATGTGAATCACCTTTGAAATCTGACCTCATGGTATCAAGATAAGCGGATCCAAACTGAAAACTAAAGGAAACTGAAGGGAAAACTAAACATAAATAACAATTCAATAGTTATATTTCATATCAAAATTCACCCTATTCACGCTTTAGTAGTTAATAATTAGTAAGAGAAGTATAAATAGGTTGGATTCCTTTTATTATAGTTGTAAGCAATATATTTCTGGAAGTCTCTACTCTTTAAAATTATAATAGACTGTTTTTTTTATAAAAATGAAACATTCTTATGTTAATGACAACACCAAAATTTCAGAATCCTTTGCACCTCTGGAAAAGACTGAATAGGCTAACAGCATGGGATCTAGGAAAATCCTTCATTAAGATTAGATTCACTTAATATTGGACATCAGAGAAATGTATAATGAGCCATGTAAGATGTATTGGACTTGCGTGGCAAGGTTTTGGTAGCGGGGAGCTAACAAGGGTGGCTTCTGTGAGGAGATGCCAGAAGCTTCCCCCATGTCCCATAGAGCCAGCTCCAAGACGGACCCACTGCTGGCCAAGGCTAAGCCCATCAGCGACGGTGGTAGCACCTCTGGGATAGCATAGTTAAAAAGGTGGAAATAAAAACCTGTGCAACTGCAGCCAGAGAAAGGAGTGAGAGGAGCAGCCCTGCAGACACCAAGGTCAGTGCAGCAGGAGGGGCAGGAGGTGCTCCAGGCACCAGAGCAGAGATTCCCCTGCAGCCCATGGTGCAGCCCATGGTGGGGCAGGCTGTCCCCCTGCAGCCCAGGGAGGTCCATGAGGGAGCAGATCTCCACCTGCAGCCCAGGGAGGACCCCACGCCAGAGCAGGCCGATGTGCACAAAGGAGGCTGTGAGCCCAGGGGAAAACTGCGCTGGAGCAGGCTCCTGGCAGGGCCTGTGGCCCCGTGGGGAGAGGAGCCCAGGCTGGAGCAGGTTTGCTGGCAGGGCTGGTGGCCCTGTGGGGACCCAGGCTGGAGCAGTCTGCTGGTGAGGGACGGCACCCCATGGAAAGGATGGACCCATGCTGGAGCAGTGAGAAATTGGGAGTGAAGTTGATCCTGGGAAGAAGGGAGGTGTGGGGGGAAAGTGTTTTAAAATTTGGTTTTATTTCTCATTACCCTACTCTGATTTGATAGGTAATATTTTAAGCTAATTTCCCCGAGTCAAGTCTGTTTTGCCCATGACAGTATCTGATGAGTGACCTCTCCCTGTCCTTATCTCAACCCAGGAGTCTTTTGCTCTATTTTTCCCTCCCCTGTCCATCTGAGAAGGGGAGTGATAGAGCAGCTTTGGTGGGCAACTGGCATTCAGCCAGGGTCAGCCCACTACATGAGTAGACCAAAATCCCAGACTCTATCAGGATTTTGGAAGGTTATGAGGAAGGAACTGTGACAGCGGCGCCAGGAGCATGCTGTAACAGAATGTTAGATTTCTGGGTTAGTTAATACTATTCTTCTTCCAAGGAGAGAACAGATGCAGGAGAAGACCTGAATTTCTAAAGGCAGTTTTGCTGGTAAATAATACCTTTCATATCTGTGCTCCCAAACAAAATACATGTTCTGAAGTTTCAATGTCAAATGGCTGAAGTATAAAACAGAGACCCAGATTCCTGACTATGCAGAAGAGAGTAAGAATCACATCTTCAGTCTAGGATCTTTTCTGCACCAACACTCATACAGTAAAGAGCAGTTTAGGGGTTGCTCTAATCTTTTCCAGCTTCTCACAGCTGTCACAGGACTATTGTTACTTGGTCATACAGTAATGAGTACATTCCCTACCAATTACTAAGACCAGGTAAATGCAGGAAAAATGGTGATCGGAGGTGACTTCGTGCATTCCAATAGATACCTGGTTGGAATATAATCTACTCCTTTTGTGAATTGAAAAGTCAAGTACTTCTGAAACATTTTAAAAAATCAAAATAAAAGCACCATTTATAATGTTTAGCAACTACAGGTAGAGTGTCAGCAAGTTTTACTGCTGAATATTCAAAAACATATATTCCTCGGAGGTTTCTTGTAAAATAAAAAGGGCCCCTGAGTAATAAAAATACAATGAAAACTAAGTGGCACATGATCTTAAACAAATGGCATGCATAGGAGTAGTAAAATGCTCTCTTACGCATTCTGTATCAAAACCACAATCAAAGCTGCTTATTTAGGTAACAAAAGGCTGATTTTCTGATCTTAACTTCTTCTGCCTTTAACAATTCAAGAATCAGTGCATGACTCCAGTTGAACAAGGAACTCTTCACCAAATCATGCTAAAGAAAATATTTGCTTTCCAAAGGTTTACCTAAGTGCATAGAATCACAGAATCACAGGATCATTTAGGTTGGAGAAGACCTTTAAGATCATCAAGTCCAACCATAAACCTAACACTGCCAAGTCCACCACTAAACCATGTCCCTAAGTGCCTCGTCTACCTGTCTTTTAAATACCTCCAGAGATGGGGACTCAACCACTTCCCTGGGCAGCATGTTAAAGAGAAAGGAGAAAGGGAGGTATTGCATGAAAAATACTTTTAGTAGAACACAGGCCTTCTGATATATACCCCATTCATATCAATGTGTACTTCATTTTACTTTCCCCAATTTTAGCTTGGTTTGTGCTCAAGTACTCATTATGCATCGCTCCGAAACAAAACAGGTAAGAATGTTACACATCATTAGGGACTGTAAACTCTGTTACAATGGACAAAGCCCCAAGCATCCTAAAGCTTCACTGAGAACTGAAAATAGATTTCTGTCTTTTAGCTTTTGGAAAATGAAAGGAAAGAGCTTTCTGATCTTAGATATCCTTGGCACTAATAAACAGAGTAGTCATCACGGGACTACTCACGTAAATAAGGTTGAGAATCAGACCCATCATTCTGAATTTAAAAACATCACTTTCCAGACTCAGACCAAGTGAGCACAAAATTTGGTACATTTTTTGTTTAAAATTTAAAAGTATGAACCAGAACGCGCTTGTCAGGACAAAAAAGATTCTGTAAAGGAATATTTCTACTTGAATGTGTGCTGGTTTTGGCTGGGATAGAGTTAATTTTCTTTATAGTAGCTGTTATGGGGCTACATTTTGGATTTGTGCTGAAAACAGTGTTGAAAATACAGGGATGTTTTCATTATTGCTGAGCAGTGCTTATACAGAGTCAAGGCCTTTTCAGCTTCCCATGTTCTGCCAGATGCACAAGAAGCCAGGAGGGGTCACAGCCAGGACAGCTGACCCCAACTGGCCAGAGGGGTATCCCATACCATATGGCATCATGCTCAGTATAGAAATGGGGGGAAGTTGGCCAGGGGGCAGCGATTGCTGTACAGGGACAGGCTGAGTATTGGGCAGTGGGTGGTGAGCAGCTGCATCGCTTGTTTTTCCTGGTTTTGTTCCTCTCTCTCTCTCTCTCACTGTTTTCCTTATCATCATCAATCATCATCATCACATTATTATTAATTTTATTCCAATTATTAAACCTGTTCTCATTTCAACCCACAAGTTTTCTTACTTTTGCTGTTCAGATTCTCTCCCCCATCCCACCGGGGCAGGGAGGGTGAGTGAGTGGCTGGGTGGTGCTTAGTTGCCGACTGGGCTTAAACCATGACAGAATACAATCAAATCTCTTTCTCTAGGAATTAGACTCTATTTCAAAGAATCAGACAATGTCATCATTGTGCCATGTGTGCAATCCAGCAGCCACAACAGGTCCTTTTTTGCCTCTGTATTTAATACACAGGTTTGTACAAAGCTGGTGGGAGGACAGCACTTACTAGCTCCATGAAAATTCGTTACATTTCTGTGCTGATCATAATTCCTAGTTCACATCTACATTTTAAGCCATAATTTGGCAAGAAATATAGCCAGCATGAGACTATGTCCCATTTTCCTGAACTGTATATGAAATAGACTGATTTTGCATGCCTGCATCTACTTCGTTTAGAGAAAACAGTTCAGTCTTGGTTGTTATTTTTCTGAGGGCCCATTTTCTTGACCACCAGCTCATACCAGGTAGGATCTACAGAATTCCTACCTCCTTGAGAAGTGATCGATGCTGTTTTTCTTTGTTGTCCAATGAGACCTAGCACGGGTAGGTCCTTAGCTCTACAAAATTGTTCTGTGCTACCTCCACAAAATTGCTCTGTGCTGCCTCTACAAAATGCTCTGTGTTATTCATCATGCCATGTTAGTCAGTATTTAAGACCAGGGTGAACTGGGAACTGCACAATGTGCTCAAAGCTGAGTGAGTTGATGGTGGCTGTTGAGGCTGTAATTGATCTAGGCTTTACACATTTTTATTCTCAACCCTTCATAGGAATATCTGTGAGGGTGAGTGAGTGGCTGTGTGGTGCTTAGTTGCCGACTGGGCTTAAACCATGACAGAATACGATCAAATCTCTTTCTCTAGGAATTAGACTCTATTTCAAAGAATCAGACAATGTCATCATTGTGCCATGTGTGCAATCCAGCAGCCACAACAGGTCCTTTTTTGCCTCTGTATTTAATACACAGGTTTGTACAAAGCTGGTGGGAGGACAGCACTTACTAGCTCCATGAAAATTCGTTACATTTCTGTGCTGATCATAATTCCTAGTTCACATCTACATTTTAAGCCATAATTTGGCAAGAAATATAGCCAGCATGAGACTATGTCCCATTTTCCTGAACTGTATATGAAATAGACTGATTTTGCATGCCTGCATCTACTTCGTTTAGAGAAAACAGTTCAGTCTTGGTTGTTATTTTTCTGAGGGCCCATTTTCTTGACCACCAGCTCATACCAGGTAGGATCTACAGAATTCCTACCTCCTTGAGAAGTGATCGATGCTGTTTTTCTTTGTTGTCCAATGAGACCTAGCACAGGTAGGTCCTTAGCTCTACAAAATTGTTCTGTGCTACCTCCACAAAATTGCTCTGTGCTGCCTCTACAAAATGCTCTGTGTTATTCATCATGCCATGTTAGTCAGTATTTAAGACCAGGGTGAACTGGGAACTGCACAATGTGCTCAAAGCTGAGTGAGTTGATGGTGGCTGTTGAGGCTGTAATTGATCTAGGCTTTACACATTTTTATTCTCAACCCTTCATAGGAATATCTGTGAACTTTGACAGCACACAAACCTACCCCACTATTTTCTGTGTGAGCTAGAATCCGGCCATGCTTTTATGCAGGTCTTGCAGCAAGAAAAAAGACTCAACTTGCTTCCACGGTGGTGGAATTCTGCTGTTTGAACAATTCGTCCCCAGAAGACAGATGGATCTTCCCATAATAGAACTAACTTGGAAATAATTTTAGAACATCACATCATAGACAACTATGAAATATGTCCCTAAATACACACACCTGAGTGATAAAGCAGTGAGGACACAGCAGTATCAACAGACCTCACATCTGACTCGGGCTACCCCAACTATGAAGACAAACAGGACCCAGTAAGCATAATGAGTACAGGCATGGTCAGTGCACAGCTCAGTTCATCTCTCTTACAACTAGGCTGTTCTTAACTCCACAAATAATTCTTCCTGAGTTAAGAACATGTCATTCAGATCAAAGAGCTACTTCCACAACTCAAAGACTCCTGCTGTGAAAACAGATGTATACACCTTCTTCTCCATAGAGTAGTTATATATCTGTACTATATTTGACTGTCATTTCCATTCATCTTCTCACTGGTATATGCGCTGTCAACATCTTGCCACCTTCATGCAGCCCAAATGCCCCTCTACACTGACTTGGCGCATTTAGGTCAAAGGAGAATGAAGCTGCTGTGCACAGAGTAATGGGCTGTGGGAAACCAGGTTTAATGTAAAAAGGCAAGATAGCAGTGAAATATGAGCAGTAGCAACTAGCTGTGAGAAGCTCTAAGGCAATACAAACCATGAAAGAATGAGTATCACTTGAGGGGAGGTGGGGAGATAATAAAACAATGGTCAGAACTGTGCAAACAAAGGAAGGTTTGGAAAAATTCAGTTGTCTTAGGTTTAAAACTTCCCAATCCATCAATGAGAGTACTCATACGAGACATACCATCAGTAACAGTACTCATACAGATGTAATACACTAGTTGAGTGCAATCCCTGATTTTCTTCTATGGTATCTGTGAAGTAGCTATTTTAGTATCTGTGAGGCAGTGTTATTCCCATTTTATTGATAAGGAACTGTGTTACAGAAAGCCAAGAGCAGGCAGAAGATGAGAGCAAAGCAGGGAACTAAGCACAAACCTCCTGTATTTATTCTAATAAATCTAACCATCATTATTGTCTTGCTCCAAATCCAATATTATTGCCCTCATTTAAAATATTCCCCACAGACTCCATTATGAAGCTTAGGCTGTCCTGGCAGCTTTTTCCCAAATCTTTTATTGATCATGTGGTCTTCCAAGTTCCTTGCCAGGAAAAGAATGAGGCACCAAGATGACAAAGCAAAGTGCAATGGAGTGAAAGAGCCAGAAGCAGTGGAAGAAGAGAGCAGGACTGTGAGACTTCCAAGAAACTGTGCATTTTGAAAGCATGGAAATTAAATACAATAATTAATCAATGCAAAGTGAGTATTTCCCAGTACTACCTCATTTCCTTTCACATGGAACACAACTTTCGCAAGAAGATGTTAGCTCAGTCCCTCTTGGAGCTGGCTACAATTTCTAGAAATGTTTCAGAAGTGATGCAAAGCTTTACAACTTATGGAGCACAAAAGTAAATCCATCACCTTCTGATATTTTAAATTCAAGATCAAATAATGATTAGGCCATCTTCAGCTATAGAGCAATACAAGAGTATGAACATAAAATTATCTAACCTGGATTAAGCAAGATAGGATACTAGATAAACCAGTGACCCCTTCTGGATTCAAATCTTATATGAGCGCGCAATAAGAAAACTGAACAATATCTGGCACTGTACGATTTCCATATTGGTACTGCAGCATTTTTCTGCATAGGCTCTGTCCAAGTTATTACATTACATTAACAGTCTGTTGAGTGATGAAGAGATTAACCTGCCCAGCTGTTACTGGGATGTGTTGAGAGGTGCATCCGTAACTCATATATATAATAACCAGTAGGCGTCATTTCAGTGCTGAATTCTGGGGTTGCATCCATGCGACATCCCAAAAGTCTCGTTTCATCTAGCAGAATCTGTCTGGATTCAAGACTGATGATCGGATAAAGTGTGATCAGCAACGGAGAGAAAAAGCAGAAATGCCTAAGTAGGAGCAGGCATGGTAAGTATCTAGCAGGACTAGAAAAGTTTGCCTGGAATAGAGTCAGGTATTGAGTACCAGTCATGGGTGCATCACTTCTGTTTCCTATATTTAGATTTCAGTCCAAATTTTGAGCAAAGAAAATGAAACTCATGCAATGTTGTCCTAGAGTGAAGAGAGGCTCTGCTCTCAAATTTACAATGATGTTTACATGAAGAGACTTCTGATCAGTTCCCTACTGTCCAAAGGAAAATGAAGCGGCAGAGAGGAAAAACAGAGGAAAAGCCAACATTTAACAGTAGTATTTGGAAAAGGCATGCAAAGAGACAGGCAGTGGATGGTTGGAGGCACAGAAACTGAAAAAAGAACTTGATGATGGAGTTCTGGCTGGAGAGCCAGTGGGAGTGAGAAGGACATGCAAAAGCCCTGGAGAAATGGGGGATGAAGACATACAGACATTGACTGTAGAAAGGCACTAAAGACAAGGAGGTAAAGAACAAGTACTTGGGCTATGCTCAGGGTAAAAAGAAGAACAACATGCGACAAGAAGCCAGTGGGGCAGTGAGAACTGGAACTGTTTTGCTAAGGACATAGGATTGGGTTAGAGGCATAACAGATGGAGAGAAGAGGGGTAGGAAAGGTCATTGAGAATTGAGCAGAGAATCAATAATGTCTATAAAACCCTTTTGGGACTTCTGGGAACCAAATTTCAGTTTCTTATGATTCCTGTGTCGTCAGTAAATATCTGTGGAGTCTGATGGTAATGTAAAAAGTATCCTATATCATTCTTCCAGGAGTATTTTTTAGAAAATATTATTCCATGCATCTCCTTTAGTAGGAGAATGTTACAACATGGTGTGGGGGATTTTAAGGTTCCAAGCATCTCATAATCCAGACGGGGGTTAAGATATTCTTACAGGTTTCTATTTTTAAAATGGTGAGTGCATACTCTTTATCTTTCCCTCCGCCTCTCTCTCTCACAGAGACATATTTTTGAAATAACTCTTTTAACATGACCAAGTCAAGGACAAAGATGTGAGAAGTGCCAGGTTGCCTATATAACCTAATTTTCCCCATCTTGTGAATGGGCACCATGATGGGGACTAATGGCATGACTCATATACCATCTTTCACAGAATACACCTGCCTCATACAGTGCACAAGATGGCCTTGCTGTAAGGATGAATCAGAACTGTGTACTGAAGAAGGTTCATCTGGTGAAGAATTTTTAAGAAATGCACTAAAAAATGGGACAGCCTTGCAAGATGAGAAAGAATGGTTAAGGTAATTGGATGTCAGCCTAGAAAGTAGGATTCTATCTTTTCTTGCCATAAAGTTCTCATTGTAGTAATTCAAACCAGGTTTGTTACAGGTGGTCACTAAAGGTATATTCTTCATTTTCAATGTGAGTCACTGAGATGAGGCATTTGAATTTGCAGAAGTGATGAATGCTCAGAGACACAGCTGGAAACCTCATGAAAACCTGAGTTGGAGAAGTTCTATAAAACAGTAAGGAGTCAAGGTTTTTGGACCTAAGCATCTCAGGAGGTCTTGTAGATTAGTAGCACCTTTTGAACACAGTTTCTCTGGCCCATGGTTCCCCAGCCATAAAACAGAAATCACATCATTTTCCGATCTGAGAGGCCTGCAGTAAAGCTAATTTGATGTTTGTTCATCACTTAGACACTACTACCGTGATGATCGCTAGGAAAATCCCAAAAGGAAATTAATAATAATAATAATTCTGAATTCAGAGCAGGGCTTAAATACTCTGTAGTAAACAAGGTATGGGGCCACACGCTGAATGATGTCAAGAAAACAAAATACTGAACAGCTGCTCATTAAGTGACTATCATATATTCTGTGAACCGAATGAGGAAAAGGTCTTGTAAGAAAAATAATACGTGAGCATGTAATTAAAGAAGTCTTCATAATCCATATGCGTGGGGGAGATTAAAATAACTTGCCCTAACAAAGTTAATTCTGGCATGCATTAGCTTTTGAGTGCCTGGACTATTTAATACAGATTTTCAACACATAATATGAAATAACTGAAGATCATGCTGAAATCTGATTAAAAGACATATATTAACCATCTGTATCTCAGTCATCTAGTTCAAAACAGAATTTCATTTTGACTATTGGAAATGCAATATTGGAATGAGTTGTAACAACTGGAATATTGGAATTACTATTTCACTACCAATGACACCTACTTTCTACAAAAAGTTTGGATCCAGATTTTAGCCAAAATTTTCCTTTAGTATCATGAACAGCAAAAGAGTCAGGTTAAAGTATGGAGGCCATCCTCTATGTAATATGCTACAGCACAGAAGTTCCTGCTGCCTATCATTATCACCTGAATTAATTAAACTACATGAGTTCAACGAGAATTTTATGACTGATTCTCACAAGTACAGAGTATATTCAGCTTCCATTAACTTCAACGTGTTTCTCAGGACCCCAGAAAGTCAGACTGCTAATAAACGTATAAAAAAGAGGTGACGAAGGGTCAGCTTCAGTGAACACCAACCATCACAGAGTAAGAGAGTTCCCCTGATGGGGTCTGTATAGGACGCAGGAAACCACCCTAAGTGAGAAATTTGTCCCTTTCTACAAATTCCCCAAGCTTCCCCAAGGCTACTCCACCGGGTCTCCATTACTGTGCTTGTTACTGGTCTCACAATTTAAACAGACTGCAGCTTTTTAAGACTGTAAATAAGAACAGGAAAAAACCCACTGACCCATTAAACAAGCCAGTACTTTGTTGTTCTTGTTGTTTGAAAGTAAATGCAGATTCTTTTCTGGTGGACATTCCCTTATTATACAACTTTCTTGTTTACACTAAGTCTAAGTTTTACGTGGTAATATTCCCTTAAAAGAATCAGTTAATTAATCACTGTAAGACTATAAGAAAATCGTGTAGACTCCACCTGACCCTGGAGGGTTTTCCTGTAAGAATTGACCACTGACTTTTTGCAACTCATCAACTACTCTTTAAGAAAGCACAGCTTCTTTGAACCTAGTAAAATGGATTTAAATATTAGGATATTTATAAATATTCATAGAGGTAGAAGGAAATGCCCAGAAAAAACAAGCTCATATTTAACAGATTTCATTAAATACTTCAACAAATTATTTACTTAACCCATTTCAATTTTCAGACAGGTTGGACGCATAATTTCCATGGCAACTTCTGTGCATACCCTTAGATGCCCACCTTTACCTAACACCTTCTAAAATCTGAACTTTCAAATATTTTTGAAGTTCAGTATTCTGCAGAACCTAGAAGAAGTCCTCTCTAATAAAAGAAACTATTAAAATATTTTTAAAAATTGTACAGGAGAGGATAGATTGATTGCATTGCTTTGCCGTATATATAGCTTTCACCACCCCAGACAATTCAGGGATTGCAAAAGGTTGATATTACAGAAAGGAAAGCTGAAGATTAAATTTAGACATGTACGTGCTAGCACTGTCAAAACTTCCAGTGTAGTCACTGGATATCTAGTCAGTAAAGTCACTGCAGCCTAGAAAGAGATTCAGCGGACCAGTCACCTACTGTCCCAACTCCATGGATGAAGAAGGGAGCGTGCAGACACCTAAGTGCAGACACCTGTATTTTGGCATCTTTAACCTTGAAGAAAATACCACACCAACCAAATTTTGAAACCAAGCTGTAACTTTCAGATTTTGTTATACAGACTACGAGGAAAAAGATGCTGAGACAAATAGCCAGTAGGACCCTAAGAGCCAAAACTTACATATTTTTATCAGCCCTGTTCAAATACATACAAGACTAAGTCAAATCAAACCTTCACCTCCTCTTTTTCATATGGGTGAGAATTTTTGTTTGTGAAAACCACAGGCTCCTTGTGTACATAGGGATAGATACATCTGTATATCTGATTAATTAAGTGGCTTCCATTTGAAATATTCCGTTGTTTAAGAATGACTATGTCTCTCATATCAGCATATTGAATCAGAGATTGCATCTTGTTCTATGAGTTCATTCCTTGCTTTCATTTGCACTCAGAGATATGACCCATCACATTTGTAATACATGGCTACATATTTAAGGTAAAATCTCAGTTTTAAAAGATGCTTTCTTTTTTTTCAGTGTGCACTGCCTGGCTTATCCTGGCTCAAAGGAATCATGTGTCTTGCTGATGAATAGATAGTCTACATACAAGATTTTGCTTTTCTAATCACTTATGTAAAGAACACTGACATATTGCACTGAGCCAGCTCAGTGGGTACTTCAGAACATGCACTGTATACACATGTTCATAAACTTCAGAAGGTTAAGTCCCTGTCTCTCCTGCATCATATACTACCCGTTACCTCTTAAACTTTGGATTCCTTGGCTTTGCATTATAATCAAATTTTAAGATAACGTACTTATTACCATGGAAATACTTTTTCACCCTGAAAATTTTATCACATGGGCATTTCTTTGGGTGTCTACAAACTACAGCAATCATCATTCCCCTGTCATAATTACTATCCCTTATTTCTTATCAACTTTTAAGTATCTTAATATATATTCCACAGCAGATTTGCGATGGGCTGCAGTGGCAGAAGCATTTCAACTTTAAATACAATATTTAAAAAGAAAATAAAATTTCACACCTGCTTTTTTAACTCCTTTTCACCCCTGCCTTTGTATTTCAATTTGAGCCATACATTTTATTGCATTGGTCTTATTTTACATACTAAACACACAGTACTGACTATTTCAGTGATTCTGACAATTTCACAGTGCATATTGCAAGTTCAAGCTCACTTAGCACAGTCCTGGTATTGCTGTCTTTAAAGTTAAATGGAATTGCCTAACACAGCCATTTGGATCTTACTTTATCTACAGCAAATTGTTTTCAGGCTGATCAAACAAACATGTTCTAGAGCTATGAGTCTACTTTTGCCTTTAATAGTAAGATAAACTGATTTTACAACACTTGCGCTTACAAAGCAATTTTTATTGCTGTTTACACATTTCAAACTACTATAAACGAAGACAGCTAAATACTGTAACTCTGAAAGACAGGGAAAAGGAGGTAGAGATATTTAGTCAACATTTGCACATGATTCAACTTAATTTTGTGTTTTCATCTGTGGAATCCATCATAGTTCTGCTCCCAGTTGCTTTTGAAAAACATGCCATCTATTTAAGTGGCAAAATACAGATTTTGGCCAAAAGGCATCACTACCTGAACACAGCTAATCTGCTGCAGAGCAGAAATTAGAACACTGGTCTTCTAACTTTAAGTTTCTTGCTTAATCTCAGACAGTTGTACAGACTGTATTTCTGAAGCCTGAGGGTTTTTTGCATTTATTTACTGAAGTACATTTGAGATTATTTTTGGCATCTTTACACTGGGTCATGAAACAGCATGTTTTGGCACCTGCTAGCCTCACTAGCAATCTGCTTACTCCAGGCTGTCATCCTTGTGCTACTCCTGGGTATGCATCTGACAAAAGTCTTGCAGGTTTGCTGGGGTCTGGAGTTATGCAAACAATAGGAGAAGAGTGGCGTATGGAAAAGCTGCATTGGTGTTCAAGTGTTTCAGACGGGTCTTTATTTGTTGATTTTGTATTTTAAATATATAATAAATAGTGTGGTTCATTCCCGTATGTTCCATTTCATTGCTTATGGTTGATACTTAAACACAACCAAAATAAACCAGAGATCCTTTCTGCAAAACTCATTGCTTAGCACTTGAAAACATTCGTTGTGGGGACTTTCAGGTAGATTTCACTAACCACTTCATCAACTGAGTGAAACTCTGGCACTCACAGTAATGATGATGATGGGGAAACAATTTAGTCTACTAGCCTAAATTAATTGCATATCTTCACTTCTCTGTCTACTTCCAGAGATTTCAGATTGAGAAAAAAGTATCTGGTTCTGAAATGGTTCTCACCAATCAAAACCATGGTGAGATGTTGTACATACAGATTACTAGCAGAAACTAGTAAAAAAGTGATGCCACTGTGGAACCAGTGGAATAATTGATGATGGATGTATACAAATTACCAATTAACACAATGAAGTCTACTCCGTTTTCAGATCTTAAAATGTTAAGTAGGAGAAGGCGGGGGTGTAATATTTTTTTTTAAATTTATCACCTCATGACTATGACTATGAACACGCACCCCAGTGCACTGAAACCAGGAGCTCTGAAGGAAAAGGTGCTTCCTGAAGAGTAGGATATTTTCCTCTGACTTAGTTCCTACAGATAGAGTTCATTTCACTTAACTTCAGAAATCTGCAATATAGGCATCACCATCTAAGCTGATCACTAGGTTTCCTTTATTCTCACTAGTAAAGAATATGCTATTCTACAGTCTGATTCATCTGACCTATTTAGATGTCTACCTTCGAAGAGATGAATCATGCCCTAAAAGTGTCTATTTCTCTCCATTGACTATAAAGGCAGCCTAGCCAAAGACAATTTAGATATGAAAGACATCTACATGAGGACAGATAAATTCCACCCCAGAAGCCATGAAAGGGAGCACAACAAGAATGAATACTATTTTCAGCAATATTTAACTTCTGTATGATTTTGAAATAGAAATCCATCCACAAGGTCATCTGGGGACAATACTACTGAGAGCTGCTGAGCAGCAATGCCCTGCTCTGTCCCAAACCACAGCGGAGCAGCTCCCTCTTAAAATGCGCAAGGTGACCGAGAAATCGTAGTGTCTACTCCCTCTGCACCTTCCCAAAAATGTGTGCAGAATAAGAGAGGAAACTTGTAGATTACCCTTCTTTCTTTAAATTTCATTTGCAATAACATTAATAAGGACATACTACAGAGCCATAAACTATTTGTATTTGTATAATGAAAGAATTGCTGAGCTTGTAAGAATCTGCACATGCTTTGTCCTCCCGCCATGCTTTTAAAAACCTTTTTTAAAACAGTTTCTCATTATAGCTTTGATTGATTAGAAAACACGTACCTTCTGTTGACTATAGCTACTTATTAGATAAGATTCTCTATAGTTTTTATCAAGCATATTCCTTGGCATTCTTCAGTGCACTGAAGACGAATGTATTGCTGTAGAAAGGTACTTCTGTATCTCTTTTGTCTCAGTGTATGAAAGTCTTTTTTTATACGTAGGCTTGTTAATAAAAGCTTTACTTCTACTGTATAAAAAGCATAGTTCTGACCTAACTCAACCCTGATCCAAACCCTATTTGATCAATGAAGTCTTTCTCTTAACTCCACTTGGCTTTCAAATTAGTCTTCTGTGTCTTCCTTGGCTTCAGAGGAAATACTTTAGTTAGATAGAGCAGCTAAGCAATACATAGTCATTCATCTGAAGTGGAAAAAAGCAAAATGTGCATCTGCTAAGATTTCTTTTTGCCTACCAAAATTTACAACCCAATATTCATAAAGACAAAAGAATCATTTAAGATTACATAACGAAGCTAAAAACTGCAACCAGTCGAAATAAAGCTACATGATAACCCTTCCTCATAAAATTCTGAAGTAGTAGAAAAGGAGGGATTCAGCCTTACGAAGCTTTAATGATGTAGCAAAATTATTTTTTACCTCTTCTAATCCAATTACTCTAACACATCCTAAGTGTTTGCTACCAAAATTATCAGCTCTATCATCACTAGATTTCTCTTAAAAACATTTTTACTTGTGTATTCCCCTTGATACGTGATTGGGATTTATACATGTAGCTGCTAGTGCAGTGAAGAGAGACCATGCCCTTTGATAGTGGGTTTAATTTGATTTTATATCCCAAACAATTTTCAGGATGATTTAGGGATTAGGTATTCTGGCAGGCTGAGCTATATATCCAATAAAACACAACAATATTTTTTTTTCTAATTCTTATTGGTGATACAGCCCTGCCCTTGCATTTTTAGCTTTAACATAACTGTTCTGTTTAGTGTGCTAACATCAGCAGCAGCCTGTGATCAATCACAGTTGGCTGGCCCATGCAATATAAACAACGATGCCTGTTCACAGGAGCAGAGATGCTGCCTAGAAACTGCAATTTAAAGAGCCTACTGCCTCATTTTTGAAACCACTTAAGTCTGGAGAGAGACAAAGAGAAAGAAGCACAATTTTATGTGATGATTTCTACTACTTAAATTTACAGTGGTAATTTATAAACTGTAAATTTAGCAACATGTGACATTTTAATTGATGAACTTTGCTTTTTTAGAGGGTCATCTTAGGAAGACTTAGACTGCCAAGAGCTAACATGAACTTGTCATCATGACAGTATATTTGTAATACTCTGTGTGAACTAACATAAGGCATTATTTTGCTTTCTGCATCTCTACCATTCCATCAGTATCCTTACATAAGCACAGTATGATAAAGAAGTATAGAGAATTCATTTCAGCTAATGAGGGAAGCTAAGATTTCTGACTACTCAATTATTTAAGCAGAGCAACTAAGATACCGGAAACATGGAAGGACACCTGATTCTGCTTCAAAAGCAGAGAAAATACAGTCACAATCCCTGATCCTTAGGTCTTCCTGAAATTTGCTCAATACTTAGCTAAGTGTCTTGCAGGAAGTTTGTGGTATAGACAAAACCTGAATTCATCTTACCCAACTCTAAGCTAATTCTCTAATTAATGGACCAGACTTTTGTCATCCCCTGAGGCACTGTAGAACAAGCAGGAAGAATATAAAGTGGGCTAAGAAGAATGTTGCATACCAGGGATTCCTACACTGCCTAATTAGGGTTGCTTTACTATGTCTTTTCACCATCTTGGTGGGGCAAACTGAATAAAGCAGCAGGGATAAAGTGCCTTAAGATCCCTAATCCATGATACTGTCCTCTATGGGTCTGCATGCTGTAAGGGACTGAAGTATACCTTGAAGATGTCAAAAAACTATATTAAAAATGCTTAAGATGCTGTACCTTTCATTGGGTCCATAATACATTACAAGATGGAGCTTAAAGAAAGGCCCAGAATGATGTTTCTGTCATCAGCTGAAGTGAGCAATCCTCAAAAAGACCATTCACATAGAGAAGGAAGCTTACATGAGGATTTCAGGGATTAGTTCCTAAGTTTCAAACTGATTTACTCATCTATAGTATGCACAACTGTTTGTATGTCAGCCATGTAGGGTATCCAGAATGTAAATTAACAAAATGTGTGTATCTGATATTCCTCTGCAGATATAAGATCAAGAAAATAGCAAAAATCACACCATCAGGGTTCGGTCTGCAAGGTTATGCCCTTGCAGAACTGCAGAAGTCAATAAGACTATGAGAAATTCTATTTGTAAAATATCAAATGCAAAGAAGGTAAATATTTCAATTCAGACTCTGGGGCTGTTGGTAATTGCTTACGAGTTCTCTCTCTCTCTTTGTGTTGGGGCAGGATTGATTTTATTTCCACCCACCCACCCCAGGCCCACGGTTCCTTAATTGTCTTGTTTTGTGGAAGACTACAACAAAAAGATCCTCTCACAAATCCATTTAATTTTCTCATGTACAGTCCCTCACTTCTCAAACTTTAAAATTAAAATGATTTAGCAGCCCACCAGAAAGGACTACACAGATTTCTCAGGATCCTAAAGCACAGTACAAGAAGTTCCATGACTTCAACATGTCCATTTAATCATGCCTTGCATATTCTTATCCCACCTTCCCAGATTATTTTACTGCTTTCTTCTTCTTATACTTGGATTTCAAATTACTATTGCTTTCCACTGTGATATGCTGTGTCTCATCAACTCGTTACAGTAGATTGGCAAAAAATAAATCAGAGGTAAGTCTTCTCCTATATTTAATCTAAATTTTCCCCTATGATAACTTAATTACTCTGTATGTAATTAACTGATTCATGCTTCATCTTATTTTAGTATAGAATTCCTGAGTCTAACTACTTTTATAACTGCTGTCCATCATCATCAAAAGGAACCAAGTCAGTAGACCAACATACTGTATATGGGTCTGTATCTTATAAATTATTCAGCTTTCAACTGACTTTTTTCCTGAGTTTCCTTTGAGGAGTGGGACCTATGACTATCAGGTGAGCTTATTACCCTAGTAAGGTAAGTATTCTGATGTTCTTTTGGGAAAACTTAGGGAATATGCAGGAAAATAATAGCACAATTTTGTCCTGCTATATCAGTTAATAAAGGTCTGTAAAAAATGGTTCCCCAACAGCTGCTGAGCATAGAATTTGATACTTCTGAGTTTCTGGGCAATGCGTAGGTTTTCCAAATAAGAATTCAGTAAAAAAACTGGATGCATCCCTGGTGATGAACACCAAGTGAACACCATCTCTTTTCTCTGTATTCCACGCACATGGAATCCAAACATATCCAGCATTTTGCACAAGTTTGCAAGCAATGCTTAAGAAAAAAGCGTTCTTCAAAACTGAAATGGGTTTTATCATTACCAGCCTCTGAATTCAGTTCATCCACATTTTGTACACTTAGACACTCGGTTTATAAACTCATTTGTTTTTTGTGCCAGCATATGATAACTACAGTGATTGCCTGGAGGTAGGATGACACTAGGGGAAGCCATGTTTTATGGATAAATATATATACAAAGAAACAAATAGAAAGTTTTCCAACCTTTCCATCCTGCACAGCTGACTCTACTGTTACAGTTTAATGAAATTAAATTTCCTGTTTGTTTACAATTAACTAGTAATACCTTTCTGATTTCACAGTAAAAAGAATTCCAGTGTTTCCAGGTCCAAAAGGATTCAGGCACTTATTGCTGCTCCGGGGAATTTCAGCAGCAAGAATAATATATGCGTCATCTAATTTAACTGCAAATGACTCTTTTAGCATGAATTGTCTGTTTAAAGATAATGCACAACAGAACTCTTAGCTTCGTCCCAGAAGTCATGCAGCACCAGGCAGATAAGATCACAGTGGTTACCAGGAGCAGCAAATGGGAAAAGCACTACAGGAAATGAACTCTTGTCAATAATCTCAAGAGAGTGCTATATTTAGGTCAATTGTACCTGAAATCGTTTGGTGGGGTAATTGCTCTTTGGTCCAGACTCTGCTCTCTGAGCCTGTCAGAGTGCTTGTAGGTCCACTGGATTGGATTCACCAATTTTCTTCCAGATTCATTTTCTAAAAGAAAAAAAACAAAAAACAAACAAAAAACTTTACCAAAGGATAGCAAGCTTACCAGGAACAGAGAAAATCACTCGTATTATTTTAGCTTTTAAAAATAGGCTTTCAATAAATCCATTTAATACAAAAACTTGTTCCAAGAGCCAACTGATTTTCTTGGGTTTCTAGAGTAGAAATTTATTCAAGTATTCAGACTTTTTATTTGGCCTGCAAAGATTTTCCGTATCTGTTAAATATCCAAGGTGATTTAGAGTGATCTTTTCCTTTTGCTGATCAGTTAATAATCAATGCAAAATTAGAATTGGTCTTAAATCTGCTCTGTGTAATTTCAGCAGCAAGAATAATATATGCGTCATCTAATTTAACTGCAAATGACTCTTTTAGCATGAATTGTCTGTTTAAAGATAATGCACAACAGAACTCTTAGCTTCGTCCCAGAAGTCATGCAGCACCAGGCAGATAAGATCACAGTGGTTACCAGGAGCAGCAAATGGGAAAAGCACTACAGGAAATGAACTCTTGTCAATAATCTCAAGAGAGTGCTATATTTAGGTCAATTGTACCTGAAATCGTTTGGTGGGGTAATTGCTCTTTGGTCCAGACTCTGCTCTCTGAGCCTGTCAGAGTGCTTGTAGGTCCACTGGATTGGATTCACCAATTTTCTTCCAGATTCATTTTCTAAAAGAAAAAAAACAAAAAACAAACAAAAAACTTTACCAAAGGATAGCAAGCTTACCAGGAACAGAGAAAATCACTCGTATTATTTTAGCTTTTAAAAATAGGCTTTCAATAAATCCATTTAATACAAAAACTTGTTCCAAGAGCCAACTGATTTTCTTGGGTTTCTAGAGTAGAAATTTATTCAAGTATTCAGACTTTTTATTTGGCCTGCAAAGATTTTCCGTATCTGTTAAATATCCAAGGTGATTTAGAGTGATCTTTTCCTTTTGCTGATCAGTTAATAATCAATGCAAAATTAGAATTGGTCTTAAATCCTGTGATGCGTCCCAGTGCAGCATCATTCAGGCTTTGATTCAGGTTGAGTCCTTGTCTGATAATACAGCTTAATGTTTAATAATTTAAGATGGTTTATGCATGTATTCAGAAGAATGTGATAAATTCAGTGTTAGGAATCCAATCTAATGAGCCACATACTGACCCTTTACAGCAGTTAGTTGGATTCATACAGGTATCAGAAAACAGCACCTAGTCCTTCTGTCGTACAATTTCTTAGAAGAAATATAATATTCTGCTTTGATAGCACAAAGTCTCCAGCAGTACTATGCCTTCTTCACATTAAAGAGTCTGTATTAATAGGATGAATTTTAAAGTAAGGAAAAGCCTCCTCTAGCAGCTATTCAGCATGTGTTTACCTTCTACACAGACAGATACAGCATCATATTTGTAGTCATTACTCAGTGCTTGTGATTAGTGTCTACCATAATTAAAGAAAATGTCATGATGTAACTACACTGCTGAAGAACAGAAATGTACTTTTTATTTAAAAAAAATTACAAAGGGAGTAAGATACTCTGCTGAAAGCTGCAGTAGGTGCATCAGTTATTTTAGCTATTGTTTCTTGTGTAGAACTTCAAATTCAAAGATACTCATTAAACTGAGTAGATGGCAATAACAGACGAAGTGTTAATGGGGCAGCAGTGGAGTGTGTCAGGAAAATGAAGAGACCCTGAGGGGCTCGCCATGCTGTTTATGCTCAGCTAAATTCAGCAGCATTACCATAAATCCTCTAAAAGATACTGTACTCAATTTCTCATATGCTACTTTTCAGGCAAGGAACTACTCTACGAGATTAGAAAATGGTAACAAAACCAATATTAAAAAGTATTTTCCATTAAACAAACTGTTTGCATGTAACCACACTAAGCAGTATTCTATTATTACTTTTTTGCAATTTTATAAAAACAAAGAGAGGGTCTTTTAATCTTCAAAATAATGTGTGAATATAAGTGAAAATCTCAGAAATTGTACACAAGAACAGAGTCTTTTAACAAAAGAATTATAATTTCTTTCATAAAATTATTTTATAATTTAAGAATCAGGTTTCAATACCAATACCTCACATACATAGCTCAACTGGCTAAAACACAATCACACACAAACCCAATAACTTTTCACAAGAGTCCAAAATTCTTGATGTCTAGTTTGGTTCTTTTTATTCTAAAATGGCACTCTGAGGGAGTAAATTAACCTTAGGAAATATACATAAACCATCCATTCCAATAATTTACTGTTTAAAAAGAAATATCATATATACAGTTCTGCATGCATCTTCATGGTGACCTTAATGTGCTCTTTCTCTTTGATCTTAGAAAAACTCTCCCTATGTAAGGATAGATAGATTTATTGCTAAGAAGAAAACGGCTGTAACATACTGCGTAACTTCAACTATAAGCTCAGCCGCAGGTACGAAATAATTATTTACTCAAGAAAGGTACCAACAAAACTGTGAAATGAATCATATAGTCTATTTTTCTGTTTTTGTTTAAATGGTACATTGATGTTTATCATTTAGAAGTTGGGGGCGGTGTTGCAGAACGCCTGCGGTGTCAGGCTGTCAGCACCAAGGCTATATCGACCGTGGCCACTGCCGTGGGCAGGCCAGCAGCCGGGGCAGAGCGCGCTCAGCCACGTGCTACAATAACCATAAACTCTCTATAGTAACCATAAATTTCCATTTTTCAAAACAAAAAGATTTTGTTTCTGGAAGTAGCGTAAATAAATGGATGTGCTCTGAATACCCTATGTGCCGCTGAATTTAAAACATGTTTAAAAATTAAAATAATGGGTTTTTTTCCTTTTTTCTCCCAATGACATCGTGTTGAGGTCTACTTATGACTTTTGATTATTTGAAATGATGAGAATTAACACATCTGAAAATGAATCAGTCGTTAAAATACGTGAAGACAGAGCTAAGGGGTTGACAATGCTGGCTTCCACTACGTGCTTCTGACCCTCCATTTTGAATCTGAAAAGCTGATAATCCAACAGCACTCTTGTGTTTATGGGGAACACTGTTTTGCATACACAAATCAAGACTCCGCATGTGCAGCACCTATTCAGAGACTTGCCTCAATATCAGCTTGGCAAATGCACATGCAGCCATAGGCAACTTGCTTGCCCCTGAGAATACTGGAAAAATAAAAGTCCCCACAGTTTTCCATTAAAATTCTGCTAATGATAAAAATGCTTTGTTTCAGGAACCCAAACAAAAAATTCAATTACCCTTGCAGAAGTAGAAATATAGGGTACTTGTAAGAGGCTAATGTGGAGACTCTCCTTACTGCTTAGCACCTAAGAAAAATATATTGAAAAGACAGATTAAAGGACATGGCCTCTGAGATGCCCTAAGCAAAGCACTTAATAGGAGAATGGCAAAAACACCTGGAATGGATACTTCATCCTTATGAGCAGTAGATATTTTAGTAGCAGCCAAGAAAAATCCCACAAAAAGGTTAAATTCCGACCGATGCTGAAAACCAGCAATTCCCACAGAGGTCATAAAGAACTCCCAGTTCTTATTATCCCTGAAGGTACAGAAGAAAAACTCAACCAGTAAAATAAAATCACAAGGAAATGTCCAGCTCTACCTGACCCTCATGTAAACATTGCCTGCCTTTAAGAGGTTGTGTACTTCCTCTAGTCTGAGTATTTCAGCAGTAGTGGTCACTTGAGCTGCTTCTTGAAGTGATTTAATTTGCTTTACTGTTTTTTTTCAGGGAAAGTTGAAATAATTACAATTATTTCCAATAGCTGGATAGTTTTAAAAAACTGATTTAAAGACTTTATTTAATATTCATATTTATATCTCTGATTATGGACAGATTTTAGCACATGACAGTTTACGTAAAATTACAGACACTAAAGTCAAACTTCTGATTATTCAGAATAATAGATAAATAAAAATACAGTAGGCCTAGTCCTGCTTCTGCTGCCATTAGACAGGCTTCTGTCATGCTTTTAAATGAAGAACAATATAAACTGAAAAAGTGTTTTCCCTGTCATTACATATTTGGTGTATTACCTTCTTCCATCAACAACACATTTTAAACTACACAGAATAATAAACATTTGTGAGTCTTTACATTAAGTTTTATGTAAATCCACCAATGGACAGTCTTAGTGCCAATCCTGCTTTGAGATAAATGTTTCCTAGATATATAAAACACTATTATCAATAAATAAAAAATGATGATTAAGAAAAAGTGGTCTGAAATATAAAAATATAGCAGAGTGAATGCCCTTCATCAGAGGAAGAAGATATCCAAAGTTGACATTTAGCGCTCTCAGAAAATTTAAGAATATCAGCATTGAAAGCAGACAGTCCATGAGCATCCTTCTTAATACTGGATGTCAAATTTTCTGATGTCAAGTGTAGCTTAGGTAGGATTAATTGTTCAAAGAATCAGTTGCTGCCAAACAAGGATTTAAAACTAATCAAGAAAATACACAACTGGCATTGAGGGGAGTTTTTGGAAAGGCTGCGTGCATTCCTTAAACGGTGGATAAACAGTTATCTCCTGACTGTGAGGCACGCTGAAAAAAGTGGGAAACGGTGCACTAACACCTGAGTGAAAAACCCATGGACTTTGCTGATTACAGAAAGCAATGACGATGGTGAAAACACAAGGAAAGTCTTTGCACGTTACTTGTGGCTCTTCCAAAGTGAGCAATGTGTCCAGTGCCAGGACAATATGGCATCTGAAAATTGCCTTAAGTAGGAGGATGGCACCCCAACAGGACTGGATGAGTCAGAATGTTGTCCTTTATCCTGCATCTTAAAACCCTACTTCAAAGCAAATTATGTTAGGGAAAGGCTGTTACATTAAAAGCTGTTGATTTGGAGGCATTTCAAAAGGCAACAAATACATTTTTGTGTTCAGATTCACCTCCTCAATACAGTGGTACCCAGAGAGCCAGAGCAGAAGAAAAACAGGCAGGTAATCAAAGCAACTTGCCAATGATTAAACTAAGTGTGGGGCAGAGAACTGATCTGCCTTTCTGGATCTTTCCTGCTGTTTTCTGAAGCAAACCAGAGGTAGTGATGGCATCTTAAGAAATAAGACAAATAATAACTAGACAAATGGAAGTGTAAAATAAATAGCATTAACCTACGGATTATACACCTATACACTGCAGACTATGAACTATATACAGCAAGAGTTATTAGCAGCTTTAGTTTTACCCTGCTACACTGACAACTGCTGGAGAAGAGTTTTATTGTAAGTGAATGTTGCGAAGCGGCATGTGTTACTGATGTGCCTACAATGTCAGATTTTGGGCAGAGCTGTTTACCCAGTCTACTGTGCACCAAGGTCAGAACTACCTGATGACTACAGGTGAAAGTGCCGAGCACCTACTGACTCCTCTGCGGACTAAGGCCCAATTTTGCCATCTGTTGTCACCAGTTTTGATTTTTTATTCTCTCTCCTTTAATCCTTAACTGAAGTTATTTAACAGCAAGAGTATCTTTTGAACAAAATGAAAGTAAAAGTGCAATACCCAGCATCCTATAACAAAGAAGCATAGAAGCCTTCTCAGTACAAAAAAAAGCAAGCCATAGAGCCTGGTCCAGGAAACGGACTATATTTGCACATTGGATCCATTTCCTGTGTCTGAGTTTGATGGCGACTTTAAAGGTCCTATGATGTACCTAAGCCACGTTTAAAAAAAACCTGACACACATCTGTAAAGCCCAAGGAGCAAAGATGTATATACATTAGAGAGAGAGAGATAGTTACTGTTCCGTATCTTTTATCCACCTACCTACTTACAGATGAAAAAGAAGGAAGAGCACACGGAAGCCTTACTACTATTTTGCCATGTACAAACAAGCTTGATTGAATAGTGGGTTTTTTCATACGTTACTCTGCTGAAATCTGCTTTGCTGTTGCCAGAACAGAAAAGAGATGTGTATGGGGAGATCCTCTTTCACTGTCATACCCCGTCACCCCAAGAGCTGCCACTCCAAAGCTGGAAGTTCTTATGTCCCTTGACAAATTGATATATTCAGATTGATTCCTCTTTAAAATAGTAATTTATACGAGGATACTTAACATTAAGATTCTCAGAACCAACAGATAAATTATGTGTAACTGAATTAAATGCAAAAGAAAGTTATTTTAGTGCAATACTGATTTCAAAAAAAATTGAATGTGGAAATGAAAGCATTAAGTTTGGTTTGCTGTAGGTCGTACTGCAAGTAAGTTATTAGTAGCAAATACATGAGCAATATTCTTTTCAGCATGCTTGTAGTACATTATAGAAGCTAATGCTAAAATACTACTCTGGACCTGAAAATTACTATTATGCATACTCAGTTGCAATTATTTACATCACAGAAAATATTGCTGTGAATGAAACTTACCGTTGATTTGCACGGTACTCACAAAGATTTGTTTGAAACACAAATAATTGATCATTTAGTGACACTTGACAAAAAAGAAAAGTGTAAATAATGTTTACAAACTGGTCTGTATTTACAATTATATTTAGAGGAAGATAGATCACGAAATGAAAACTAATATTCACTACTAGTTAATCATTGCCCTTCAATTACTTTGTTGTTTCAAAGACAGCCAAATCAAAAACTAAAACAATATGTGATCATTCACACATTAAGAATAACTGTGTATAAGTGTAAACAGAAAGGGTACCTCTCCTCCAAGGCTGACATTTGTCTGCATGAACAATTGGAAAATACTTGAGAAGAATGAATCTGGTCCTACTGATCGGATTTCGTTGCATATGATTTGTGAACAGATTAAAGCACTAAATTAATCCCAAACTGCATTTATAGTAAAAATGTAGCCATGGCAGTTACTCTCTTATGTTGAAGCACTTTATAGTTTCAGACTATTTCTCAGGTGACATTAGCTTGGAAACCCCCTCTTCTTTCCTCCCCTCATCTCACTAGTACTGTCAGGTAAGAGGACAGTAACTGCTATCACTACTTAAAGCTGTGCCTCAGATGCAAAGCTGGGGTATACCACAGTTAGCTAGAGATAGACAACTGCTAGAGAACAGACGCAACACAAAACCTAAATAACAGAAAAGCAAAATATGCTTAGGAACATATGTGTTAGGAGAACAAAGCCTCGGTGTCCTCTGATGCAGGTATAGAAGAGGAAACTTCTGCCCTCTCATCACCTCCCTTGAATAACAGAAGAGCTACTCATGTACACTCATCGTAGTGTCCAAGAACTTGTGGGTTCTCAGTGGAAACAAGTAATTGTTGATGACTAATTGCACTGGCTGGAAAATCATAATCCAGGAGGATGGCGAAACATGCTGTGTGGTGCCAGAGAATGTAACGGCCTTTACAATGGGCACAGAAGAAGCAGAGTCAGGTAAGACACTTCCCTTCATTGTAAAACTGTTCGAGACTTTAAAAAGAGAGAGAGAGAAAAAGAAAAATATTTCAGTGGTCTCATGCAATAGCCTGAGCTGTGGGTGATACACAGTCAGCTCCCTGTCACATGCCAAAATGTCACCTCTCAACGAGTCTGAAAACACAGCACAAGATGGGCATCCTCTTTCCCCTGGAGGGGAAGGGGAGAAGGGAATAGAAAAGACACGTGAAATCAAATAGCCAGTGCTGAGAAGATGTTGAAGACCACATTTGTATTATCAAGCAAAAGACACAAAGCAAAGTAAGGAGACAAGCAAGAGGGGGAGATGAAGGAAGAGAACTCTGAGTGTTGGGTCACTGAGGCAAATGGGAGAAGTTTGAGGGACAGATGACAGAAAAGCAAGCATGAATGGGTGTCTGAGAAAATTAAAGCAGATCTTATTAACATTCTTGTTGAGAAAGCTAATGAGATATGTGTATAAAAGGTGAAGGTTACAAATAGGGTAAGAGAAGGATTATTAAAGCGAGCTGAAGCTTTCAAGTAAGTACCAGAGGTAGTGGCAAGAAGGTCATAGGAATGCCAGTTGAACATTTTTCATGACTTGCAATATTTTAACTTTTACAATAAAGCATTAAGGTGATTCTCAACATTACACCTGCTGTGTTACATGCTAATACTATCCAAAAACAGCCTACATAATGTAATAATTGATCACTATGCCCAGTATGTCACGGACCATCACCATAATTAAGGTAATGGTATCAGGCAGCTTCTTCTCTTCACCTCAGCAAGTTTCAGAGGCTTCTATTCACTGCCACATTTCACTGTTCTAGTCCGGTGGCTGTTGTTTTCATTCCTTTCCTCATAGTTTACTGTTTTGTGACAGATTTGCAAAATAGTTAAAATTCTTGATGGTTTTTTCAGCATGTTCTTCTTTGGTCCAGGTCTCATCTCACAAAGGAAATATTAAGTCAAAGATCCTGACTAAGGACACAGAGGATGACAATCTCCCCTTTTTCTGCTACAAGTCCTGGAGTTGTTTCATTACAGGCACTGTGAAAGACAATGGCAGATTCCCCTCTTGGGGCTGCGTTACCACTCAGATCTCATTGTAAGAGAGGGACTGTTGCAAGAGGAACACACTGAGAGCAGGAGTAATGCGCACGCGTCCCTAACGTTTCTGCAAGAGGAGTATCAGCAAGTGCAAAGGTATCCAGCGGCACCTCAGCTTCCCAGCAATAACTGTAAGAGATGTAACGAAGAACTACAGACTCATGTCTCCAACTCTTGAGCCTGAGGCCTCAAGTGTGATTATTTTCATGGCTTCAAAAGACAAGAAGTGACTCTCTTGAGACGCAAATTCTCAAAAGTCTTTAATTGGCTAAGAACTTTTGAGGATCTGAACCTGAATGTGTTAAGTGAGTCCGCATGGAACACGTAAGATTAAGAGCAAAATTTAACACTGGTGTAGGAAGTATATTAGGAGATCTACTATGTATGGCTAAAACCAGGATGTATTTACAACAGGTTCCATCTTGTTACCACTCAAGTTGACAAAAAAAAAAATCCTACTTTTTGTAAATGACAGCAGCATAACATCCACAAATTTAGATAAGACACTTTGAAAGTCCCTCCTCGTGCTACCCAGTCACCTGAGGACTATAGTTTAAATTAAACCAACTGTCACCAGTTTAGATTGATTCTCCTCTTGTTGCCATTTATTAGTATTGATATAGAGATCTATTACTGAAATTAGGGTAAGTTAGGCCCTAAAACAACAGGCAGTTTAACATCATCAGCTTAGACCTCAGATTTTTTTTCTGTGTATTTTAAATAAAGAGCACTACTCTGAATCAAACATTTATTGCAGAAACTCAAAGGACTTCTCACCTAACTTTTCCTAGGGGTTAATCAGTAAGTCTAATCAAAAAAAACCTGCAACCTTCAATCATTCCATTTCTCAGGACTTTTGGTAATGCCAAATGCAAGGGGGAAAGGCTCTCTACTTGCCATGATTGCAAAGCTTCAAGAAATATTACAAACTAAGTGCAGATATTTTGGCTTGCCAGACAGACAGCAGTGTAAAAATATGTCTGAGTCACAGCAACTATGAATCTTCACGTGCAAAGTCGGTGACAGCCTAACAGTTGTGATTGAAAAAGGTCAGCAGGGTTCCACAAATGTTTCTGTTGGTTCAGGTGCTGAGAAAGATACATCCGCAGCACCAACCTCCAGGTACCCTTCCAAGCGCTGTTGTGTTAAGAGAGCCAAGAGAGCACCAGGGGCTCAGACACGAACACGGTGAACATGAGACAGGCACAAAGACTGTCAGATGGAGAGGAAAAGGCAGAAGTACCAAGGCAGAGGGAAGAAAAGATGCACGTCATAGCAGATGCTACCTATAATGCAAAAATTCAGCACGCAATTCTTATTTACAACACACAAAACAGCCTTCATTGAAATTTGTGAACTTGTCAATATAAAAGTCATTAATGTTTTCTTTCTGAAGATCTGATTTATAGTTGCTGAAGTATATTTCCATTGTAGAAGCCTTTGTGACTATTTTAAATGTACATGCATTTTCATTTAAAATAAACAAAATATGCTGTAATGCAAAAAGCTTGAGAAAATAAGATGATTTAAATGAAAACCAAGCATACATTTTCATGAATAAGTATCATGAAACAGCTGATCATTTTTAAATTGTTGAAAGGTTAGGGAAATGTAAAAATACGAATGGAAACGAGAAAACAGTTTTCCATCTCCTTTCCTGAGACTGCTATTCAAGCAAACAAAAAATTACAAGAAAACATGCAAAAAAAATGCATTAATGAACTTCAATAACTGTACTTAATCACAAAATCTAGTCAGGAATAGGCTGCTACCATAAGGTAAGACAGGTTGCAGACAGTAGTCCTTTATGTAAAAGCAAATGTCAAAAGAAAAGCTCTGATATTTGGTTGTGGGCTCCCACTTTTCACATAGGCATTTCCTAAATCCATGTTTGATGAGCTTCTCCAGCTATAAATTCTGTAAATTCCCTCTGGAGCAGTGCAGAGTGTGCTTCATGAAAATGTCATCTGCCAGCGCTGCAATTACTCACACTCCAGCAATCATGTGCACAATGCAGAATGGGTCGAATTCAGGTGAGAACGAGAACCAGCAATCAAGCCTCTGGAATTAAGAACAAAGCCATTTTCTTTCATTTGCCATCAACACAACCATCAAGGCCTTAATTACAAGGCAAGTGTCAAGCCTGGCTGCTGAAAGGCTTATTATTATACAGCTCAGCTTCAAATCAGTTTTGTATTGATGAACTGCAAAAATGAGGAAGCCAGCTTAGCCCCACAAGAAAAGAAACAGGGACTAACTGATTATGTGATTGGCAGGCAAAAACAAGGACATTTAAAAATACATTTTAGACGGTAAAAGAATTAGTGAACAGCACACCTAAAACCTTTCTATAAACATATTTTCTATCTCAATAGCAAATCTGGGTGGTCTGGTAATTCAAAGAACACTTTCCTTAGTTGAGATCATTGTAGTATCCACAAAAGACACAGCAAAAAAAAAAAAGACTCTCTGTAGGTCATACATTCTGTTTTTCAGACAGTAATGCAGGTCTGTGAGTGTTCTCATTGCCTCCTTATATGTAACTGCATGTCTGTACCTTGAACATAGAGCTATTAAGTGAATTAGACATGTATTCACAAGCCCTTGCCTGACAATGATCTATTATCACATTACATTAGTTGTCTTCATATTGAACAGCAGATGAGAAATCATCATCTAGTAAGCAATGGGATTTATTTATGTTGATTCAATTGAATTATCAGTAAGTACCTAACAATTGTTAGGGGTAGCATTGGTAGGTATGTGAAGAACACTGAGGTGCCCAAAAAGAAAATGGAACTGGTACCAGTGGCTTACCAGAAGTTTACTGGCATGGTTTGATGTTCTTGATATGGTTAGACTGCAGTAGCTTAAAGCCTTGGTTTGGTAAGGACTGAAAGAAGGCACTTCAGCAAAAAGACATAAACAACATTCGTTGTCTGGAAAGAGAGCTGTGTCATATGATCTGTATACTCAGACACCCAGAATCGAATACATCCTAAGAATAAAATTAAAAGTAAAATGGATACTGGCGACAGATCCTTTTGTGCAACCAGTCTCCAAACATCCTTTCACCGCAAACAATATTCATAATAATGCAGTTTAATTACAGGAATAGTTACTACTTTTCTAAAGTAAACCCTTTAAGAAAGCAAACTAAAATTTTCAGATGAGAACAAATGATTTAGGAGCCTACATTTTTTTTCTTCAAATGAACTTAAGGTCTTACAAAGAGCAGGGTAGAATACATCCATACACTGAATTGCTGTGATTTCAGAAATATTCCTGTTTTGAGACTAATATGAGAGGGTAGTAAAAAAATAAAGGTGCAACATTAAAAATTAACGTAATAGTGTAACTAACATTCACGTAGATCTACTGTCACATGCCTTTCTTTTCTCTGCAGATGTCTCCCCTCATTTCAGAGCTCCTGTTTTCTCCCTCTTTATCCTCAACAAACAAGAGCACCATTTTCTTCAGAAGTAATAGACTTATGCTCTGTGCATATGTTGAGGGAATTACTTGAGACAACTGCTTTCTTCAAATTTATTTAGAAATTTATTTATAGTCCATGAAATTTTGGGGATTCTTCGTATATTTACAGTTAAGCATGTGCCCAAGAACCTTGCTAGATCAACAGAACTAGCGCAAGACTCTAACTGCTACCTTCGAACTCTGCCAGTACAATAGTAGTTAACTCCGACATCCAACATACAAGAGATTCTTCTGCCTGGTAAAATTGAATTACCACCATTTGAAAACAAGTAAACAGAAGTAGTTCTCCAGCTACACAGTATAATGGAAGAACAATAAAGAAAACATACAAAACCAATCTTGTTTAAAAAAAAAATTAGTACCTTTCATATGAATCAACATACTTTTAAACTTAGAAATAACCAGGCATACTTGGGGTGGGAAGGGAAAGGAAAATCTTTTCTATGTAATTTGAGGACACCACCTACAAAAAAATCAAATGGAATACTGCTTGCCCACATTAAAATTGCCACTATGGCAGAAAAAAATATGTTTACATTGAAAAGGACAGTTGCTGTTCTAAAAATAATTTTTGTGAAAGTGTTGTTTATAATTATTGCAACAGTGTATTCCTACAGTTAGGACTGCACCAACATCCACTTGGCAGGCAGCAGGAAATCACACTGAATACCAAGGAACTGCAAGCCAACACCTCTCATGAGCAAATGGCTGCATCAACTTCAGCAAGCTATTGACATTTCTAAACTTGAGTTTTATCGTGTATCATGTACCTGAATAAAGGAAAACTTTTTTTTTTTTTTAATTTACAAGAAAGTCACTTGAAAATGCAAAAAAAAAAAAAAAAAATGGAGGATTAACCCTTACTCTTTATTGTTTCTCAAAGTTTCCAAAAGTCTATGAGATTTTTGGAGTCCACAAGGAAGACGGACTCAGGATGGAAGGCAGAAATGGACAAAACTAGAAATGTGTTACTTTCAATTGTTTGAAGACCTTAACACAGATTTAAATCTAAAAGTTAGTGACTATTATGCATGGCTTGTGACTGAGTGCCTCAGTTTTGTGTATTCAGCCAAAGATGTTACTGAGTTCCTGAGACGACTATGGACTGCTACCATTTAAAAGACAGATACTTCTATAATTTCTTATGGCGGGCATCAAAGGTTACCCATCACTTTGGATAGTCTTGGTTATTCTGCGCCCTCTAGTTGTTAGAAAACAAATGGACAGTGCAGATTCATCTGAATAAGATCTTCTAGAGAAGATCCTGATGCCATCATTTAGTGACTGGCATTACCTAGATGGGGCAATGCTACCACTTCAGGGAAATTTTAAGGTATAAATTTAGCAAAGTGACTGAAATACTCAAGTTCCTAAGTTATCCACCAGACTCATTCAGTCAAATTTCTTTCATAAATTTTTATAAGGATTTTATGGCCCAATTACATCTTTACATGATATAGCTCAAAAGGAGTTCTCATTCCAAAGGTCATAATTTCAGTGTGTAATTACTGCATGGACCAGAAAGGTGTCTATCAGATAGAGGTTTTTATGTAAGTTTTGGACTGGTCAAGGTTATTTTCCCCCACTTTTTCTAGACCAATTTCTTATTCTGAAGTAGTTAATGAAAGCTTTACCATTTACCTCAGTACATACAAGACATTGATTTATCTTTATAAAAAAGCCTGAAATGTAAAGGAAAATACATCTGCATCTTTTTCTCTCATCTCACTCTTAAATGCTGCAAATTAAGTATGGCGCACCCATCGCATCTTAAAGTAAGACAACAGTTTAGGTCTTTCTTTGAGTATTACAACACAGTGTATAGTACTTTAACATACTCAGTTATTTGAAAACTGATAATAGCAAACAATAACTGCAGAGCCGGGTAAGAAAGAAACAGTGATAAACCTTTTGAGCAGGTAGTACTAGATGAACTTTGATAGATTCAGTGGGACTAAGTAAAACTAATGTCCCAGAAGACAAAGACTGATGTGACTGTAACTAAGTAAGCTCTTTTTTTCTACAGTCTTTCCTCTCATCTCATGCCATCTTTGTTTTCATACTTTTACAGCTAGACAACAGGAAAGAATTTGAAAACGTGCAAAGGCTGAAAAACTCTTCAAAGATCATTATATGTGCCCTTTAATAGTGGAAGATAATGCAAACTGAATACTTAGCCGTAGCTTTATATGGACATAAAGTAAGCATTTTCCCTCATGTTGTCTGAAATCAATATTGGCCAATTTCCCAGCTTTCCAAATCTATTACTTCATAGGTTACTACCATCTATTGATGTTGCATATATCTTTCTGCTTTATTAAATCATTCTCTTGACTCAGAGATCTGCATAAACAGAGCTGCACAGAAAAAAAAAGCATAAAGTGCACTTAAAGTGCAACATATAGGTTCACATTTATGTACGCTATCAAATAACAGAACACAGGCAAGTTTCAGGCTTTGTTTCTGAAGGGAATGTCTTTCTCAGACTTCCAGTTTACATTATTGGAGGTAGAATCACTACTGTGCTAACCTAAGGCATATAATTTCATATTAATTCCAGTTATACACATACATTTTCACCTTTGTACTTCTGGGGAAATAGCTTCTTTTGCCATTGCTGTTTTTCAGGAATACCCATTTTTGCATCTTTTTTTCTACAGAAAGTGGCATGCTCCTAATTGTAAAAGCATTTTCAGTATAAGCTACCTCTCACCAACAGAGTCCGTCCTTACTATTGTTCAATCTCTTATTCTTCACCTTCTACAAGGTACAAAAAGATCTGACTGGAAAAAGTAATAAAAAGATAATTGGTTTTGATATTATTATGATTGTAGCATTATTTCTTGAATAGGAAAATCCGATAATCTATATTTAAAATAATCAAACTTGGGATAAATCCAATGGTCTTAGTCGTTTCTGGGCCCCTCATCTCTGAAAGTTTCTTTTTCCTTGATCTTTCCTGTTTGATTCCTGGCTCTGTCAAGTTGCACTGTTCCAAAATGGTGGCACTTGTGACCTCATGTGACTGGAGACAGAAGAGACGACGTATAGATCAAATTTCACATTAGCAGTAAAGTCAGGTACTGGCAGCACAAGTGGACTTTTAGAGCGTATAAGGCAATGGGACACTAGGAAGGACCAGAAAGGTGCTACTGTCTGTGTACAATGTAGTCTTTCAATTACTCATACCATAATCCTCGCAGACAGAAAATTTTGGTAATCCATTATTAGGATGATGCACACAAGTGGTCTAATCTCTATCCGAAAAGCAATGGCAAAAAGGCAAACATTTTCTAATCAATTCAACTAGATTGTTTTGATGGAAAGGAAGCAATAGCCTTCAGTACACAGGAATTATGAGTCCCTCTCTCTGCACAGAGGAATTCTGTCTTTGAATTTGCCATGGACATTTAACTTTGTTGTTCTTCATCCAATTGCTGAACTCTTGCTAGCAGAATGACAAAAGAATGAGAAAGTCTCCCATACTGTACACTCATCAGCAGGTTTTCTGGAGACAATCTGATGGCTCTTGCCAGATGAGGTACCACGAAATATCACAAGACGTGTTCTTGCTAAGAAGACTGGTGTAAGAGTCTGGTCTATGATAGATAGCAAAGACATAAACTATTGAACTATGAATTTCTATGGAACAGCTTGCTTGCTGAGGCGGATTAGCCTCTGACCAATTCTAAGCAAATATTTTGATCTGACAAATCATTTTTCCTTGACTTGGTCAACATAAACAGTAATTTTTCTGTCACAAAATTTAGATAGAAGCTTCCAGAGCAGTTCTACTTGTAAGTCATCTTAGTGACAGTAAGTAGCATCTATGCAAAAATGAGATATATGTATCCTTTTTGACAGTGGATATTAGTCGAAGAAGCCTTCTGCAGATACTGGTAGAGAAGGAAAATAAAACAAGGAGAACTGAAGCAGTTGTGAACACTCTGCAATGACAGCAGTGGATGTCTTAGCTAGGAACATCCTCTATGCACCGAACATTTTTAGCCTATGTCAAGAGTCACCACAGGCACAGACCAAACTGTAGAAAAAAAATGCGTTTGCTCATTCACCCCTTCTGAAGTCCCCACTTAATAATTTCATCAATTAAGTGTTCCTCTGACTAAATCAGAGTTAATAACTTAGTACTTCTTTGCCTACTGTGATACGACATCATTCAGCACACTATTAACCTTGGATGGGGTTACCTGCTGGGAACGATGTCTCAGAGTCATCTTTCATGTTGTAACATCACCCCCTACAGTAGGGACTTTAAGAGGTGAAACCTCTGGGAACAATCTCAAAACCATTGCGGCTCCCTATAGGGCACAGGGAATCTTTTTATTTATTTTTTTTTTTTTAGCAGAGCCAGGTTGTCATTTTATCTTTATGGAATTCTCTAATCCAAACATTTCCTTTAACATTTACTTATTTTTACAAGCTCACTTTTTTACAGGATCAGAAAATCAGAGAGCCATTCAAGCTGAAAGGGACCTCCAGAGGTCTCCAGCCCACCCTGCTCTATGCAGGGTCAATGCTGAATCCAGACCAGGTTGTTCAGCGATTTGTTCAGCTGAGTCTTGAAAACCTTCAAGGATGGACATCCACAGCTTCTCTGGGCAACCTGTTCCAGTGCTGGTTTTCTCCTTTCACTCTTCCAACATTCACGGACACAAAGCTGAGACAAGCATCAGATTCACCAGCCTGCGATCAAGACTTTGTCTGCCCACTTCAATAAACACTTCAGGTGTGGAGTTTTTTAATATCTAGAAAATTATCTGAACAATTACTTTTCAAGCAGGATTTCATGATAATACAGAGACAACATAGTTGCAATACACGCAACTGTCACAATATATTACTTGTGTTGGGATATTTTGGGGAATGCAAGTAACTGGAACTTCTTGAACCAGTTAACCACCAAATTCCAGAGTAAGGGAGTGAAGTAACTTAATTTATTCCAGTTTTATTAAACTTTTTGTATACTTCTGACTTAATAGAAAGAAAGCATACACTAATACTGGAAAAACACTGAACTGGCTCTAATTACCTGATTATTATTATTAGAATTTCAAAAGGTCTCCTGACAGGTTTTAATACTACTTTACTGCCTGCACTATCAAAACTGATTAAATCTATCATATTATATATTTAGCAACGGAATCATTTGTTCAGAAATGAAAAAAGGGTCAGCCCATTAGTCTGATTCAGCTTATTTTACAGTCAATGAAAAGGTATCATGAAAGATGACTCAGAAACTATAGCAGATCAAACATTTCAGACACTAATGTAGGAGAAAATATTACTCCAGACTGTAAACTGGATGAAGTCCATCACAGCACAGCCAGGATTTCACCCAAAATATTGTTTTCAGGCTGGTTTTTTATTGTCTGCTAGATGAATGTAACTACTTCACTAACTCCACCTCAATCCCTATCAAATGTTTTAGTGTGTTTTCATGGTTTTTTTCTTTCACTAGACAATCCCTGCATGGGTGAATGTCAGGTATGTTTAAGTTTTCAGCTGTTATTAGTAAATCTGTAAAAACTAACGTGTATGAAAATGGATAGCAGTTTTTGTGGAGCAGTCATAAACATTCTGGAAAGTCACTTATACCCTCATTTTGACCATTACATCTCCTGTCTAGAATGCGCTTTAGGATAATTCACTGGGGCACAGGGCTGTTGGGTTGGAGAGGAAAGTTACAGCAAACAGCTGGCCTTCATTTAAAGGCTTTTATAGGCGTTCTGGTTTTGCGCATCTCAAGTAGTTTCTGAATGTATTCTGAAATGTTGTGAAGTGCTTCTCCAACTATTTCAGGAGTCAACAAAAATAATACTACCTCATTTTCATAGGAAAAAAAAATCACAAAGCAGATTTAGAAAAAAAAAATTGATTGGATGAATCAAATTGAAAAATAAGACCCTTATGTTTGAGGAAACACCTCTCCACGTAGTCATTTGTGATTGTAGGTAGCAAATTCTCTTGCCCAAATTACAGGCTTTCTTCTCCAAATGGCATGTGCATGTGCAAATTTTAGAGTTAAACGTGATCCAAGTGATTTACTGGTTATATGTTAGTCCCCTGCTCAATGATTACTTCATCCATCTGTGGAACATGCATTCAGTCAAAATAGTGCCACTGACTGCTCATGAAGAAACACGCTCAAACCTAAGCAAAGCCCATCCCGTGCAGCTCTCATCTGCACCTGCAGTTGACCATACTCATAAAGGGTAAAAATCGGGAATCTTTCCCTGGACTGTGGATTACAGTGACTTCTGAGGAAGCTACACCAGAACACAGATGGCAAGAGCTCTCCTAAGACCAGACACTGACTCGGTTTGTTCTTACTTGATTTTACCAGCTGATGTATTATGTTTAAAACAAACAAAAAAAAATATGAAGAACGTTGCCCTCAACAATCTGTCCTTTTTTGTTTACCTCCAAGCCCAACAAAGTAAGGCAAATACTTTTTGTTTTCTCTTTAAAGTATGTCTTCAATTTCAGGCCAGCCAGTCAAGAGGACATCTGCAGACTTCAACATCTCATATAAATAACGCTTGATCACTATTTTTCTAATTATTAGAAATCAAAAAAAGTACTTTCATTGTTAAAAAAAGCCAAAGGAGAAAAATTAAATCTTTGTTTCCAGTGATTTTTGCCAATTAACAGAGCTGAGAACTGAAACTGTCCTTCTAGCCATAACAGCATTAGAGCATCATGCATAACACTACCTCAGTAAACAAGGGTAGCTTTTACCTGTGGTATGCTGGAAATCACTAGCCAGATGAAGTACATCTGAGGAGCATTTTTTCATTAGTTTCATTATCATCAATCTTCAGGGTAGAGAAAGTAAATTTTGTGCCCAGACTGAATACAATACAGGGCCGAACAAATGGGTATCATGCATGTAACTCCTTATTTGATGTGGGTTTTATACATGTATATACATGTATATGGATATGCTTCTAGAAATAAACAGCAAGCGCGCATAATTTAAATGTGTGCTTTTAAATAAAGCAAAGCTTTAGGTTTGTTTTTTGCTCTTTAATAACTGGCAGGTAGAACTTGGCCTAAAAACAGTCATGACAATATATTTTTAATTACCATTAACCTCAGCAAATCTGTTTTCCTTTGTGTCCATCCCCAGCAGCATGGTGAGAGCTTCCACTCCAACATGACACATGGGCCATCACAGAGCCCAGATGCCAAGCTGCTGAAAATATTCATCCAGCAGCAGCATCTGGCCCCTTGGTGGGCTCCACAGGCAGTGAAGCTGACAGCTCTGAAGTTGCCTGTGAGTCTGCCATGTAGTTAGGCTGCTAGCTGAGCTGACTTATTCTACTCAGTGCCATTTTTCTTTGACTTACCTTTGATCCTGAGATATTTGCATATTGTTACGTGCTTGAGAAAAAGTTCCTCTGTAAATCTCTTATGAGCCCTCTGTGTTTGTGCATTCTTAAAGAGGTGATATTGCATGAACACAGAGTCATAATGTGCATTACTTGTGATGTTGTCACGAGATAACCTCTCACTGCTTACGTAACACATCCTATGGTTAATACAAATGGATACGTGATATCCTGAGAAATTATGCAAGATCTAATAGCAGCCTTATAAATGACACAAGACATGGCTGTAGGTACCTTTCAAACTCAGCATTAATGTATTCATGTGTTAGTCTCTTAAGAAGGGTGATTTTACTTTTCCTTTCTACGCTGATTACCATACCCATTAGCAAAGGTCTACAGCACAGCCGAATCCCAAGCAAGCAGGGAGCTGGCACTCTGGGAGCTTGGAAGGAGGGGACGAGAACAAATAAGAGAAAGGATGCAAGCTAGCCAGCACAGTAGGAACAGGGACTGGGGAAGAAATAGAAGAGACCAAATGATGATGAATCAAGTTCAAGGAGCATTATTGACAAGACCAGCGCTTAAGAATTCATCTAGCCTCCACAAACCACTCATTCCTAGGTAGGGGGCAGCTCCTATTACCTTTAAGAAAAATGTGTATTGCTGTTTCACAACTCCCCGCTTCTTTCCTGGAAGTTACTTGTCCCTAAGCATCTCCTATTATAACTCATTTTGTGAAAAAAAAAAACAATGATCATATTTTTCTTCCCTAAATGTGCCTATTCGTAACTTCCAAATGTTGTCAGGCTCTATAGTGATTTTTACTGTAAGGTTCCCTTTCATTTTTTACCACCAGAAGATGCAGCATACCAATTCACTCAGGAAATCAAATTTAATTCTTGTTAAACCTGGAAGTAATTACCCCGAAAAGACCAAGGTGCTTTCATTTTTAACTGTTTTGTCATATAAAATATTATAGGTTTCATTACAAATTCTAGAATAGGTTCAAAATAAGAACTCTTCTAGATTCTTCTGTTCAGCAGTACTGAAGTTAGCCTCAGGACAGATCTAACAAAATCTTCAGGGACTGCAAACAATTTAACTCTAGCTAAGACTTGTCCGATAACTAATTGCAAGTCACAAAGTGCCTCCCTTCTAGTGACTCTAAAGAAAACACTGGGGTGATTCGCTGAACCTGGCCCCATAGAGATAATCAAAATAAATTCTGTTGTGTATGTACATACACAGATTTCTAATGGAAGACAGAACAGAAACTGGAAATTGTAGAGTTCACCTTGTACATACAAGCCATCAAAACCTTGATTCAGCAACTACTCCAGCATTTCTAGATGCTGTACTGTAGCTCTTCTGCCACATGAGTCCAAGCCAAAGGAAACAGGAGCCTGTTGTTCCTGCAGTCCTTATGAGCTTTGCCTATTGCAGTAGCCTGGTTGGGATGCTGGAAGGTAATACAAAGTAAAAATTCATACTCATACATATGGTGTGGGACTTGGGGTAACAGTGATTGACTTGCTTCCTTATTTGGACTAAATATTAATTGTCCAGAATGAAAAATTTGGGTCAAATCTTTGGAGAGACTTTTCATTTTATTACGATTTGGGAGTCATTTTATGGAATGACGCACCTGATTCGGTTTCTGGCTCTAATGTATTTATGTCAACAATTGCTTAGTGCCTGGCAAAATCAATTTAGGATTGCTTTAACTGCATGCTATATGGTGCAACTGAAAATTTTCATATTCTGCAACTGAAACTTCTGGGATTGACAACTTTATGCATTGTTTAAAGTATTTTTTTAAAAAAACAACATATAAAGTTCAGCAGACTGTAAAGCTTACTTGTTTTTTCTCAAGTATCCCACAGCCAAAAGGACTGCTACCTCCACACGTCACTGAAGCTACGAAAAATAGTTTTAAAAAAACCCTAGCCATTCATGGCCTTCAAATTACACATAGTTTATTACACCAAATTTTGCTGTAAAATATGTGTCCTTCATAAAAGAGAATAAGAGTCTTTTCCTCTATCTTTTATACAGTAGCTGAAATTTTATAACTCTTAATACATGTTAAATATCAAGGCCAATTTTCAGAAGTGACATTTCATTTTGTAATCCAACTCTGTTTAGTCCAGAAAACATAAGTGCAGGCCTTAATACTGGATCACTTAGCAATATAATGCTTCTAGATCAGATATAAACTTGTAATTGCATTTCTGTTTAATTAAGTAACACACACAGAGTACTTTGTGTTGGCTTCATGGGCTTTTTTGGTTTCCTGACTTTCTGACAGCTGCAAAGAAATGAATGTAATCTGATCAAACAAAGTTAGATGAGAATAAACTGATTCAGCAAAAAGTCTTCTTTGGACAAATTCAACCATTCAAAATTTTGTGATCAAGCTTGAACCAGTAGAATAAGTGACACCAATTCACGACTTCCTGTCATGTACGTGTTCGCTTCATTTTTTGGTATTAAGTACTCAGAACTTCGGAACTTTGGGTTTACTACATAGATAGCATTCAATCCAACTTTGCAGGCAAGGAAATACAGGTTACACGTTGAACTGTGAAACTGTTGAGCCTCTTTCAAAAATCCAGCCTATAGTGTAAATCAAGCACATCATAAACTATCTGAGCTATGGCCTCCCCTGTAAGTGTAAGCAGAATCTGACTTATTAAGTAAAGAACTTATATCTGCATATATTAGTATTTTCAGTAGCAATTAATTTCCCTAAATACTGAATTAGTCTCATCAATTTAGCAGCTACTTAGAAAAATCTTTAGATGAACAGTAACAAATTCTAATACAATGGTGTTACCCAAAGATGTGGCATTTCTCATCTTCTGAAATTAGAATTAAGTAGAAAAAGACAGTTATAATTACTTTCAAGCAATACTCAAATTTTCTATGCCCTTCTTGGAAGACCAAGGAAAGCAAGATTCCAGCTTCTAATGCCTTAAGGTCTGATTTGGCATAATATGCTAACTTTCCAAAAGAGCATATCAATGAATATGCCTAACAGTCATTAAGGCACAAGGTCTTCTGAAAGTCTGGCCTTGTTTTTGTGTTATTACCCTTTTTGTTCCACGAGAGAAAACAGGGGGTTCAGTGATAAGACTATTACACTGTAAGGTTCATGACTGGCAAGTTACAACTATAAAATTTCGCATAGATGAAAAAAAAACTACAAAATACAACATATTCCACAGCCATAAGATGTAACAGAACTTCTCATCACAAGTGTCAGGGTCCTAAGATAGAGTATTGAAATCAGTGCTAAAAAGCCAATCATAAAAAATACTTGAGATATTTTGAAAGTATTTGATAGGTTTTTCAATGTTGTTGAATCAAAGAATGTTGACTAAAATCTCAAATAAATCAATCAAATCTACCATGCCATCAAACAAAGTGCCTTTTGACCTCTCTCTTTACCTCAGAATACCATTTTTCCCAAGTTGGCTGCAAAATATTTTCTTCCTTCTTTTCTGAAGATCTCTTGCTCCTTCCTTCCTCTCTCCCTCCCTTCTTTTCTTCCCTCCTTCCTTCCTTCTGTCTTCCCTCTTTCTTCCCTCCCTCCCTCCTTTTCTCTCCTTTCTTTCCTTCTTTCTGTCTCCTTTAAGCCTTCGCCCTCCCCATGTTCCTCCCGATGAATTCACTCACTCTCTGCGGGCCTGTCTCCTCATGCCCTTTTTCAGGCAGATTTGTCTGATTTAGGTCCTGTGTTTGCTCCAAGGAATCTATATGAACTACCATAGGTTTCCCCATCTCCTCTAAGTTCCCTCCTCCTGAACCTGCAACTTCTCTTGTGTAACCTCTCGACTAGCCCTGTCACTGCAGTTTTTCTTCCCAGAGCAAGTTTCCCTCACCAGCAACTTAATCCTTTGCTTTTTCTTCTTTGTCTTTTCCTCTTGCCTGTCTGATGTAGTTAGACTGGCTGGAGCAAATGAGATCTGTCAGTCAACACCCTTTCACACATCCTCATACAAAAGCCATGCTTAAAAAGACAGCATTTGCAAGGAATTCTACCTGTGAATAACTTACTTCCATCCAAAATTTATGACCCACCAATTCCAGTGATTTGTACATTTTCCATAATGGGGGCTTCCCTATGCCCAAATAAAATATATGTCTTCAGGTGTCACATAAACAAAGCTGAGCTGGAGGAGTTCTTTTGCTGTGTATAGACAGGAAGATTAATCAAGTTCTTCAGAGACAGAATAATTACTCTATTTGTACTGCATTTGAATTTGTGATGCAAATAGACACAGTATATCATCAGAGCTTGGGAAAGCACCTGAATCATTCAGGGAAGCTCTGGTTACCACACACCCATTATTAAGAAATAAACAAAACAAAACAAAAAAAAACCTAAACACATATCTCACTTTTAGGACCCTTGTGGTCTTAAGCTCATGCCAGAGGCAGAAGCGGTTACTCTATTCTAAATAGCAATCCTCTCAGATGAAGACATTTCCTCCCCTGCTTCTCTTCCAGCATCACTTACCGGTTTTGAAAATTCACATCTCATTTACAACTATCATGATCTGCCATAACAGAACACATGGCAACTCATTTCACAACCTAATTTGTGCTAGTTCTATCCAAAATCCTTTCAGTAGAGAGATTGCTACGTAAAATGAATAAAAAAGCAAATAATTCCATACTGGCTGATTCATACACCTTAGACCTCCTGACAGCTAAGGCTCAGACCTTTGACGCAGCAGCATACCAAAGCGTTGAGTGCCGAATGGTAGTATTTCAAACAGCATTGCCTTCTGCAACACACAGCAACTCTTGCTTATGCTTTACGGTGCTACAGGTAGTTGCTCATTTTAATGAGTGTATCTCCACTGCAGTAATTCCCAACAGAAGTAGAACAAACCTCTGACTTCCATGAACAGTTCCTGGCAGAAAGTTAAAACACTCGTTTGTTTACGCTGATTAGACTGTCCTGACATTACCTGTGAGGAGATAAAGAATTGAAGAAAGAGTATAGAAGCCAAAGAGCTATTTGTTTACTTTCCTAAATACCTGTACTGTTAAACATAAAGAGCAATCAGTAACAAACATGTCCTAAATTGACCAAAAGCAGCAATGGAAACAGATAAACAGCATCGGTTATAGTATTTAGGGGAAAGCAGTATTGCAATAATTTCAACAGTCTGGCATCTGATAACATTCTGCTCAGAGGTAAGGATTTGCTGTCAAAATCTAAACAGTTTGAGATCTTCTTGTGTGCAGGACAATGAGGTTTAACTCATTAAATTTGTTCAGCTGACCCACTCCTGACACCTTGAAAGAAACCACCTAAATAGATAATGCAAAAGCAGTAGTAGAGGAAAGCTAGAAGAAATAATATATCATAAATTAATTTATTTTTATTATACTAGCCTCAATTTTGCTTGTACCACAAGCAAGGTATTTTCAGCAAAGTTGTCACACAGCCTATGTTTCTGGCAAGAACAACTATCAGCATAAAATAGATCTGTACTTCCAAATCGCTGTAACTCCATCAACAACTTGATTTTCACCTGTCACCAGATATTAAATGCTACATCTCCAACCATTGAAGGTACAAAAGCCTCCAGTACATAATTCTGAGTGCCAAGAGAGAGGCTGCAGCAGTGAAGAGTCAATACCCTGTCGACACACACATGCTTTTGTTAATTCTTTTGTTCAGGTATCACTATTCAGATGTCCACATAGATCTTACAAATAAATAAATAGGACCTCGAAATCTTTTAAGGAGAGTATTTTTCGATCAGGATGAAGAGACAGAGCTCAAATAAAGTAAAGAAGCTGCACAAGCATCTAACAAACTTAAGGGCACTGCTTCACATTGACACTGTCACTTAACCACATAGCGTACATGCTTCTCTGAGAATAAAATCCATGGCCTGATTTCAGCAACACAGGACTCAGACATACACTGAAAAAAATTTTATGTTAGACATGAATAATATCAAACCACGACCCTTTCAAACTGCCATACGCACTGTTCTGGCCAGCTTATATAAACGGTGAAAAACATTGGAAAAGCCTATTCTACCTGACATCCCCTGTAATCAACATCTTCAGAGTAGTGGACAGCATCTGAATTTTAGGCAGACTCAAATTAGTTAGTTACTACACTGTAGTTTGCAAGTACATTCACACCATAGTTGTCAGCTGAAAACGCAGGGAACGGCCTCCTAGAATTTAAGTACCAACACTCAAATTTAACCATCATTTACATCTTGTTTCCCAGACAAGCCACTAGAGGGTGAGACAATTGCAAAATTGATAAGATTTGAACAGGTCTGTCTCGCGGCAGGCATCAATGCATGCACGGCTACGCAAGCAGGCAAGGCAGTCTGAGGAAATGAATTCTCGATAGCTGGTGTGAGCTTACCGATACTTCATTTTACAAGCTGAGGCACAGTCATCATAGACCATCATGCAAGCAGAAGTATGAGTCTGATGGCCACGCAGCAGTGATTTTTCTTAATGTACCAGAGCTGAAAATTTACTATAAGTGCGGACAAGATTATTTCAGTGGATTGGTAATAGGTCTATCTCCTTCAGGTCACCGATTCAAGCACTGAACAGGTCACTAATGACTAAATGTTGTTAGCATTTGATGCTAACTCAAGGGCTTCCTGCAAGGAAAATAATTTGATGTTTTCTGTCTCTGCATACATTGCTAAAAACCTCCATCACAAGGAAACCTTATTAACATTTCTGTTAGCTCTAAATTCACCATACATGACGACAGTAGCCCAATTTCATAAAGAAATTCCAGCTTCTTGGTTGACAATATTTTCATCTCTGTAAAATCAAATTCTGACCTGGCAGAAGCGGTCACCACCTCACCGAAGCCCTAGCTGACACCAGAGTTGAACTGTGTCTTGCAGGTTCAAAATCTATGATGCAAATACCTTGATACAGCACCTAGTATTCTGTGTGCAACTGGATTACACAACTCCCAACTATGGTCAAATATTATACCTAAAGAACCTACCATTTCTTCTGTCAAGTCTAGAAATTTGTACATATTAACTGATATTTTATATGTAACTCTGCATTGCCAATTGCATTCAGATGCTCCAGTTCAAAGGGAACAACAGAGAAGATTCTGCAGCAGTTGGAATAATCGCTGCAAAGTTACACAGTGGCTACAGACGCCTTCTTGAAAGATCTGTCCCTTTTAGGGGTACCTCTCTTATAGCTTGACTACTGATCTCTGGTTTTTTCCCTTTTCCATGTTAACCATTGCAAGAGGGGTCATCACTTGGAACATTTATATTAAATGATCTTCCATTTTTATTGACCTTGAACACACATACTGGTATTTAACAAACTGAGAAAGCATCAGTCTTTGCAGGTTCAGGTGGATTTGGACATACAAAAAGAAACCAAACCCCCCCTCACCTCACAGAGTTTATTTTGTTGCACTCATCAAACCAACAATAAAAGCATTTTCATTCATGGTTCTGCCAACACAGGAACTTTCACAGAAGTGATGACACTTGGAAACAACCTTTTCCAGGAAGTTAACAAATGTATTTATTCTTACGGTGTCTCCATTCTTTTCTGCTTGTGGGAGGTTCTGACATTCATGCAATTTCTTCTGAAACTGGTGGGTTCCTTAGGGATTATAACATATTGTTTAAAGACACTATCTTTCCTTTATGCTTTTCCACTACTGAAAACATCAATAATTTACTGATTAAATCAATTCTTTTACTTTTGTGTTTCACTTTTATTCACATGTGGTCTCTAACTTACAAAAAAGAAAACATTTAGAAGAGAGAGAAGAAAACATTTTCAAAGGTGCCACAGACAGAGGTGGTGGGAACAATTATCTGCAATCTTGAACAATTAGGAGATAGACTCACGTAAAAGACAGGAAGCTAAAAAGCAAGCTCTGAATCTTGCATGATGAAACAGTGGAAAAAATTTCAATACCAGCAAAGCAACAATATGGTATCCAGTAAAAAATCTGCACGGGAGGTGAAGAATTCCTACCCATATTTCCAGTGCTATTATCTGAGATGTACTTTTGCTTACTCATATTTTACGAAAGAATGATGCATTTAAATGTCTAAATGCACTGAGCTAGCATGACGGAAGCGATGTGGTAGCTCTTATTACCATGGAGGAACACAGGAGAAGTAGCAACAATGATTGATTAGAGTCTTTAAGAAACCACTTGTGTGTGCGCTCATCTTTCAATGCTTTTCCTTCGTCATGCAGGAGAAACATTTTGCATGTGTATAGGTAAGTCAGAAGACGAGGATATATTTCATATCCTAAAGTGATACTATAAACATGCTGGGAAAATCTTATCTGGCATGCCCCTGTACTTAGCAATTTTTTGTTGCAGTTAATAAATGTCAGGAAGCTCAGGATAAGGGAGATACGCGTGTATGGACTGGTGATGTAACACATGGGACACTGACTTATTTTCTTAGTAAATAAACTCACAGATTAATGTTTTTCAGGTTTTCTGATGTCTAATGACAATGAGCCGCCTTCTTTTTGTACACAAAAGGCTGTCTTATATTCATAAACAGAAACATCTATTTGTGTATACTTTGTGCAAACCGTGATGCCACATTAGCAGCAGGGTATAAGATATAAGAGCCCCTGTAAATCACATTTTTTCCTTAAAGAAATGCATTTATTATTGTTGGACAGTGATCCCCCCCACCCCTCTAAGTATAAAAACCTCCTTTGCAGTTCAAACTTGCACTTCTATTTCTGCTGCTCCATCCAACTGTAATTTCTTTCCACCCTCATCTGTCTGAGCCAACTCTCTTCCTTAAATCCTTCCTTAAAAGCATTCCTTATCTTTAGAGTTAATTGATGCTTGTTGTGAAACATTATGTGGTGCTCTGGGTGAAGGACACAGTGTAGGTGTAAATGGCACTGGTAGGTGGCCATCAGAAAAATCTGTATGCAAGACCATTTTCAAGATAAAACTGCTGGATTCCCTCCTTGGCTAGTGAGCTTTGCCATACATAGAACCCCACACATCCTCTACAAATGCCTTTGTAGAACTTGGGAGGCTATTAATATAGCTTTCAAAATTTCTGCCTGTTTGGCAGAGTCAGCATACGAGACTCCGCACAGGAGTTACGGAGTCAGGAGTCCTGCCATAATAGCGCTGCCCAGCATCACCAACTGATCCTGCTCTCAGCAACGGAGCACCGCAGGGGAAAAGGGACTGCAATTAGAACAGAAGCATTGGGAGTACCAGTATACACACAAACACCTGCCTGCTAGAAACGTGAAGACCACGGGCTTTCAAATACATTGCACACAGAATTATATTAGAAGGCAGAGGAAATGGTGCAAGGAGGAGGCATTAAATGTGGATTGCAGAGAAATTCAGGATATACTGATACTGATCTTTGGAAGATACATATATATATTCTTATATTCTTCTATATTTATTAATTAATTATCCTGATTGCTGATACATATTTTCAGGATTAATTAATCAAAAATATTTTAAAGATTAAATCTAATCCTTAAATACTATGATTGCAACATCCTACAAACACTCGTTTTTAATAAACAAAAATGACAGGAGCTTGACCCTGGGGTCTGCCCACATTTCGTTGCAGGGATTTCATCTCCAGTCCTGGACTCTGCTCAAAGAAGACAAACAAAAACAACAGGAAGCCTAATTTCACTTTAGTTGACTGAAATTAAAAAGAGCACCCAGCCCTTTTTGGCTTACATCTGAGAATAGGTCTGTGCATAAATGTTTAGCCTTTGCATTCTTCCACAAAGACTATCTCTGACTTTGGTCAAAGGCAAGGGGTAAAACACACCTCGCAAGTTTTGCTACGTGTTTTCCTGACTAGGTGAGAAGATGACATAAAGAAATAGTTGCAGAAGTGACTTAAATTGCAGCTGAATCCCTATTCTGTACAAACAAGCATTTTCCTTTACCAGGGGCCACCCCGCTTGCATTTTCATTCAGCCTACAGAGTGTCTTCTTATATGCAGTCATCTCCAGCCTCTTTCAATCCCCTGCTTCTAAAAAGGGAGAGCAAAGCAAGTCTTGCTTGTATAACTGAATTTTGTGGGTATCACTTAGAAACCGGGAAGTACGGAGAGGATGTAAAGTGCTACCACATCTGAGTGTTAATTGGTATGTGATAATGTGCAAAAGCAGACTTTCTGCAAACACCTGTCTGCAGCATCCGGCAGCTATTTAACTTTCTACTCAGTAAAACTGCAACAAGAGATTAAACCCCATCCCAAGCCAACCTAATATACATTTGGATTAAATCTGATCAAGACTTTTTTCATATTTTCAGGGACACTTAACACATTTTAATTCCCAGAATAGTAATTCATTTCTCTGCCATTTTTAGTGTAGACTTTGCAGCGCTGTTCATGGCTCCTAACAAAGCAATGGATGTCAAAAAGTCAGATATTCAGGCTAAACTACTGTAAGCATAACACAGATTGGTGATTATACTTCAGATGCAAGGAAGGGCTTGAATATTTCTCTACAAATCTAGCCTAATACAAGATAGTTCTTCATACTAAGCTTGGCTCATTTATGTCCCCAGACCATGCACGTTGCAAAGCCAGCTCTGTGGTAAACTCACCCAAACGGGTCATCTAAAAGCTTTCTTGAGCCTTACTGGAGACGGATACACACCGTTACAAGGCTATTTAATTCTGTCCTTAAGACAGAGGTCTAAAACTTTACACAATTAATATTAAGTGAAAACTCGAGTAAGGTTTGCAAACTACAATTCTTTCTGAAAAAAACCACTTTGAGCCAATTCACATAATAAAGCTAAAGGGATAGTGCCACACTGCAGAACAAACTCACTCAAGTTATAGCTAATCCAGTACAGAAATCAAGCCGCATTAAACATGCCACATTCAGTTAGAAATCAAAGCCAGTGGCAGAACATTTTCACCAGTGTATATATTTAGACTTGTCCTCTAAAAATACTTCTTTACTAATTCTCATAACTGGTATGTGAACAATACATTGTACTGAAATATCTGTGGTCAAAAATATTTTTTCTCTTCGGAGCAGTCTGGAGAGAAAAGTGAAGTGCTTTGCTTTGGCTTACAAGTCTACAGAGAAGTAAAAATTAAAGGAATAAAAAGAGTGTGAAAACCCAAATGGGCAATTGAAAGTATTAACATTTCTTGTATCTGCTTTCAACTTCATCTTCACACTGCCATAAATCCTGATTGTACCTAGGGTATGCAAAATATCTCTTTTTTCTGTTTGAACTTGGATGTGTGTTTGTGGTTTATTTTACAACCTTAGGTCTCAGTCCTGCTCTTGAAAATGTGGGCATTGACTACTCTGTACCTTGCCAGTTTGGCTAGGATCCTTTTCAGAGTCTGCACAATGACTGAATAAATGACGCATATATAAAACTGTGCCTGCCTATATCTAGAAGAGCTGTATCAAACCCTTCAAGAAAGTCAGAAGCTAATAGATATGTACAATGTAATGTTGCACATGCACCCTCTGTATGCTACTACGTTGGAAAAGTTTTCTCTCTTTTCACATTCAAAACCATTCTTTTTAAGAGTGGGCTAAACCAAACTCTTGGGCTTCAGTGTGCCTGAATTTTGCAGCTGGGGTCTATTTTGCTACTGTCTTAAGAGTATGGAAATGCTTTTTTAGAACTCACTTTAAAACTCCTTTAGCATAATTTCTGTACGTGCCACACATAAGAAGAATCACTGATTTTCTAGTTCTTTGTGCGAGGCATCAGGAAAGCACGAAGCCTCCCTTGCCACTGCTCTGGGAACGTGAACCAACACACACACTGCTTTTTTCTTAGAGTCATATGCTACCTCTTTTTTACTGTCATCTGTGTAGCTGGTGACCAGCAGGGTCCACCTACCTTGCTATATTAATCTGTTTTTTCACATGTAATTGCTACTAAACAAACGCAGCTTCAAATCACACAAACAAGTAATGCAACACAAATTGTAAGCTACAATATAGAACACAACACCCAATAGCCAAATCAAATCCAAATTTTCCAAGGCTAAACTACACTGAAAGCTGCAAAACCAACACTAACTTTCCTACAGAACATGGCAGTTTTCAAAATGTACAGCAGAGTGCCAGGAAGCTACAGGACTATTTAAAAAATACAATCAAGTTCTGCAAGCATGAAAAGCCATCATTAAGGTATCCTGTAACTATCATTACTAGTTCTGCTACTTTTAAGCATTATTCAGGCAAAAAGTCCCTAGTCTAATTGATGAAAAATAAATGGGAAGATTACACACCTTGATGGGGCTTCATTTAACAGAGCCCTTTGGATCTAGTGAGACACAGAGAGGATAATTTGTACAAGTGTCACCTTTCTACTATAAATCCAGATAATTTGGAGGTAACAGGCAAGTAGCAGTGAGCATCTCCAGGTGCACCCACAGCAGTACTGGGAGCCTGGTGGGATGCAGTGGTGGATGGGGAAGCAGACAACCCTGCAGTGACACACATATTCACGCAGCAAAAGGCAGCGCTACACATGTAAGCAGGCTTCCTGTGGCAGGCTTTAATTCAAATTAAAGGATAATATTATCTCAGCTTGCAAAACTTTCAAAGGAATTCAGGAACAAGCAACCAAAAAAGCAAAAGTCCAGTTTAAAATACAAAATTACAATAGTCTTTGCTTTTATCTATTTAAAACAGCACTGTTTATGAAACTCCAGGAGTGGGGTCCAGACACCGTTCACTGCATCCAGCAAGGTTTCTGCTATTCAGTGTGGAACAGATCCTTAGCCTCTGCATCTCAGCTAGATGCAAGCCCATGATATGGAGAGATTCTTACTAAAAAAAATTGAATTTTCTAACTATTACTACCTGTGTATTCAAAGGTGCTGACAATTTTAAAGTAACTAAACCGGAGAGTTTCCTAAAATCCATCTACATTACTGATACGAGATATCTGTAGTCAAAATTTCTTGGGTAGGTAGCCAAAGCTACCCTATTACACTTACATGCATTTAAAACACAAGAATTTTAAGTTTGTTCTATTGTTGGTCATTCAGCCTATTTTAATGCCTTTCTGGGATTTAAATGATGCACATTTAGCTTGCTCTCTGTGTGGGGCTGATTTTCACCTCAGAGCATAAACCACTTAATTATAAGATATCTCAAGTTTCCAAACAAGAATCAGAAGCTCTCCAGAAACGCCTAAGGATTGATTTTGAAGCACTCTAGCAAAGAAAATAAAAAGTGAATAGCGTCTGTCTAGCTCAGGAGGCTGAAATGGGAGAAGAATCTGTAGGCATCCCAGCAAAGGAGAGTTTTAAAGAGGGATTTCAAAGAGAATAGAGATAACACTGAGATTTTATGAGAATGGTCCTCTCATAATGAAAAGAAAGCACAGAAGTGTCTAGATGCTTCCATAAAGAAGTCAGCCTTATGGTGAGTTTGGAGGAAAGAATCAGCTCACTAATAAACATGAGATGGCAGGGAAGAAGAGAGTATCCTATGAAAAGCTCTGAAAGTTGAATGATGTATGTTGATGTGGTAGAGAGAAGGGTAGAGGACAAAAGCAAAGAGGCAGGTGACAACTGAAGCTGCAGTGGTCAAAGAAAGTTTTGATGCTCATCTGAATCCTCTTATTCCCATTTCTTAAGAATAAAATTAGTAAGAAATCAACTTGCCTATGTAGAAGGAAGAAGCAGCATAAACCAGTAAAAACCAGACATTTCTAAATTCATGTCTGAGAAAGAAGGACCATAAAAGGGGCTTCCATAGGGTGCCTCCATTCAGATGGTGAAAGTAGCAGAAGGCCGATGAGGGAAGTCTTAGCAAATAGAGTGGGTAAGATGCTGTTCTGGCAGCCCCAAACTTCAGAAGAAAGATTGAATAATGGGGAAATGAAGTCCAGAGAGACTCATTAAGACAAGTACCAAAGAGAAGAGACATCTGCAGCACAGATAACCCTAAGGACTACAGGATCCTGCTTGGGAAAGAACTGTCATAACCCAAGGGCACGGTTCTACAGGCGCACAGAGATCTCTAAGCTTTAGGTTAGTTTTAATTGATACTTGGTTTGAGCTAATGCTGCTAGGAAAACAAAAGCCAGGCTCTTTTCTAAACATCTGAGGTAGATATATGTGCACATGCAAAAGGATGGTCATCACTGAATACTTCACTTTTTGCCTTTAATTAGATAATTTATCTAAGATATTTAACATATTCTCTGTATTTCCTTAGGGACTAAAATGGTAATGCAGCTTAGTTACAAAAGCAATGTGTGATGAATTTGTATACACACAAACTCAAACACACCCCCCCCTCATTAATGTCTGTTTGTGATTGCCATGTGATAATTCTCAGGACCTAACTCCTTTCTAATTTACTGTACCGCACTGAAACTTTCTTTGCTACAATTTTCTGCACAAAGGCTGCTTCTAAGGAAGCAATAATACATAAAAATAAATAAAATAAATGCTGAGACCATGTGCTTGTCTGTCAAGCAAAGTGTGTTCACACCGCCTCACCGAGGAGCATGGCATGTAGCCTGCTTTGAGCTCCTTTCTACCAGTATGTCAGCTAGCCTAGCTAGAGTTTAAAGATAAAACATCTCTGTATTTCACTAGTGTGTCTCATCACTGCGACTGCAATACAGACATAATCCAGTCCTGTCTCCATCTGGATCTCCCAGCCTAGCTATAAGCTTGTCAACATTTTAGTTGATCTCCTGTGAGGGTATTCCCTTCAACTGGTATAGGGTGGCTGGCATTTCAAAGGTGAGCTCAAGGATAAATCTTGCACTCTGGCATTTGTATATTGAAGATTTCTTTTTACACAGATGGGAAAGTGTGATATTGACTGAACTAATAAAGGACTACTTGAGTTTAGAATAGATCATAGGAACAGACCTTTTCTTGTAACAAAGACACAATTCCTTTCCCCTCTCTAGATTGCAAGCATGTGTATGTGTGCCCATGTCTCCACCCACCTTTCTTCTTTCTCCATCATTTTCTTTCATTTGGCACTTGAAGTGTGGAAAGACTTTTTAAAAAGTAGTTACCATTCCTATCTCTCCATTCATTCTCTAACGACCTAGGCAAACTTCATTTATTTATCATTCTATATGAACGAGCAGTGGTTTTTCAATAAATATTTCTCTATATTAAAATTGCATTTTTGTTTCTAGCCTTTTAGACATACTTTCTTCACTAAAGACCTTCAGAGAGCTACTCAGCTGCAGATTTTCCCTGAACTAAGGAATTAATTCATTACTAAACGCTGTTACAATTATCAGAAGTGATGTTATTTGGTATGGTATTATAATTAGGCAGCTTGAATAAGTTTCGTTTTCAGCACTGAGAAAAAAACACTGGTCCAAACACAATGAGTATTGTTAAGGACAATATTTAAGGCCAGTAAATAAATGTACAAACAGAATTTACCTTATTTCACACTTTTTACACAAGGTTCTATTTAAAAGGAAGTAAACATGATTAACCCTTAGATTAACTAACTCCCACAGAATATTGCTTCTTTTTGTAGCCAGTGATACATGCCATGTCTTTGAGTAAAGAGCTTAGATGGTTTCATTAAGCACAAGGCCTGTAAGAAAACTCAGCTCTCTGGTATACCATGAAGTAATTTTCCTTTACACATTTCAAGATGTTACCATAGGAAAAATGCATTCTTTCTGCAATATCAAGGTAACTGTAATACTGGAACTACTCACTAGTACCAAAAAATTCTTCGAGAAACACAGTTCAGAAATAAGAAGTTCAGAGCAAGAACTGCCTAATGCTGCAGTGAAATTCCCAGCAGGCATTCAAAGCAACAAGCTTTTTCAACAACAGAAGGATACACATAATGCTTCTACTATACCTACTACTGCACAAGTACTGAAAATATTGATAAAAGGTACGTAAGTAAATAATGTGTAAAATTAAGTACCTGTATGATTTTACATTTTGTTGCTAATGTGTAAAGCTATGATGCCTTTTGAATATGGGAAGTAAAGAATTTATCTCATTCTCACTGAAGTATCAGGTTTTCAAAATATTATTGTTCCTAAGTGTTGAAGTTATATTTATAAATAAGGTGAAACATTCTATAAGAACATCCAAGGAGCCAAAAGCTCAGTTTTAGTAACTGAGGGATACAGATCTCTATCTCCTTATTAAGTCTATTCAACACTGCATGATTCATGTTTTCTAACAATGAATTAGCAATTTTCATACCCAAGAATTCATTTGATCCCTGAAGGTTTAAATTTCCAAACTTGCAAGACATCCACAAATAAAATTTAAGCTGAAGATAGGTTAAAAAAGAGGGAAAAGAGCATTGCTATTTCTTCTGTGCAGATTCCACATTCTATTTTCAGAATGAATGATGTGCTTCAGAGAATCAGCGTGAGTGGCAGGCACCAGTGATTTAGTGAATTTGGTCTTTAATACTGGACCTTTAATGTCCCTGAAAGGTCAATAGTTAGAATTGAATTCAGCTACCTATGAGTCATATAACAAGTATGGACAAACCTGACTTTCCTTCATAAGATATAAAGAGATTATTGGCCAACAAAAACTCAGTAGAACCAACGTGCTGGATTCCTTTAGATTTAGGTCAGCTCTCCCACTCTGACTTGTTCTATCCTTAATAATTTCCTTACTCTTATAGTCAAGATGGAAGAGACAGAGTGTCTATCTGGATGGTAACCAAATGGTTCATGTCATTTCTGTTAGAATGTCAGCATTTACTGAAGTTGTTGATACGTGTATGTGTGTAAGACGGAGAATATTGCTGAACACATTGTTGATATTTGGTAAGTAGGGCAGGTAGTGAAATGGGAACAGACACTCTGCTCTTGTTTTCATTCTGGGCTATACCAGTAGAGTTATAAGGGTTAAGCAATGGCTAAATTAGGGCAGAATTTGACCGCAAAGATGTTAGAAAGCAGCAACTATAATCAACATTTCCTTACATATAGCTTTAAAACCTTATACAAGGCTGCTCAGTGTCAATCCACAAAGTCAATCCCTGTATGTTCACTTCAAATTTAAAAGCAACACTGAAACTGCACTGTGATAAAGTAAGAACATGGGTTTGCCTGGATTTTTTTTTCTCAGACTCAAGCCTTTTTTTCTACTTTTTGTATTGCATAATACTTAACAACACATAAGGCACATAGTGCCAAATGGGTGGAGCTCCCAGCTCTCCTAAAACCACAAGCTTGACACCCCTGTTTTAAATAAGGTGTTTTTATGAAAAAGATCAGGATACTGGAGTACCTCCTGCAATTTAAAAAAGGATCCACACTTCATTTACAACTCCAAAAGGCTGAAAAGAGCAAAAGCTAGGATTATATATTCCCCCCCCCCTCTTTTTCTGTCCCTGTAGAGTGTTCACAACCTTCTGAAGCCAGAGTGCATAAAAACCCTCTTCTCCAGCCTCCTGCCACTTCTCACCCCCAAACAGTCATACTGGAACGGGTTTTTTCCTCCTATCCTGACACTGCACATTTACCAAAATACAAGGTCAAAGCTGTTCCCATCATTCCCTTCCTCTCCAGTGTTACTGTGGGTTCTATGAGATCAGGTGCAGAGAAGAAGCAACCTGGAAAATGGTGGAAAGAGAGAAAATCTGAGGGCAGGGGAGAGAGAGAAAAAATGCCCAAATGCTACTTATACACACGCACACACTTACTTAATAGGCTAATAGCCTATTAGTTGTGGTGAACACCTAATCCCAGTTCTTAAGATTCTACTACATATTTTAATGGGAGAACTTAGGAAAATAGGAGTTTTGCTTTTCCCATTATATACCATTCTTTACAAGTAGTTGTATGTTTTGGCATCTCTAACTCTACATAATGTAACATTTAGCCTACTCTTGCACATATAACCTCAGTTTATGTCCCTGTGATCAAATCCTCCCTGATACAATGTAAGAAGCACTTCAACTCATTGTCAGTCGTCACAGGGTACAATGAAAAACCAAGTACACATTCTGGTAGGTACAGCCCATGAAGGCTTTTAAATTTGCTGGGATCGCAAGGATATTGTTCACCTTACGTTCTCAGTAAATTATACACTTCCCCTGATATGGGGGAAAATAGGCCTTTAGAGGCACTTCTACTAATTCATCGAAATGGAGCACTGAAAATGGCAACCGGACGTATCGGTGCAGAAGAGGAGAGCAGCAATACCTGGCAGTTTGTACCACTTTGGGTCAGGGTACAGATTTTATTTGGCTTCATTTGCCTGTAGTCCACGAAGCCATATGCAGGAACACTTTTCCTCACCCTAAATCACCCCAGATCACTGTGGTATCCCATACAGACACAATATATGACGGTCACTGTGTTTTCTTGTGAGCTCAGGCGTTTCATGAGTCTTACAAAAGCACTGAAAAATTCAGAATCTGACCTGTGTTCCACATTTTGCCTGTCAAAAATAGGATACACATCCTTTTCTTTTCCCCTGGCACAACATACTGAGATTACTGTTGTATGACAAAGAAACCAGTGACTGACGCTGCAGGTTCCACACTCTTAAGCAAAACTTTCTTCACACTGAAACCATTTCTTCTCACGCATTTGTGAACTCTGCTCACCACAAATTGCTCACAGCTGAGCAACACAATGTACTTCAAAACGCTGCATCCTGGTTTAGCACATTTTGTAGGGTATGCTTTGATTCTGAGTGAAGTTGAACTGACGCTGCAAGTGGATCATTTCGGCAGCACCATGCTTCAGCAGGCAATTCAAAAGGTGATGTGCCCATTCACTTCGCAAGGACTTTTCTAATATTGTAAGATTTCATTCCCCCCCACACATTTTAGGAAGTAATAATGCTGATCATATAGTAAAAAAAAATGTTCTTTTCCATTACTATTTCTAAATCTGTTTTCTGTCCATGTGTTCATTCTCCTTTTGGGCATGCCACAAGAACATAAGTGCATGTTTCTTACCACAAATACAAGTCAGCACACAAAACATATTTTGAGTTAATAAACTTGAGTGTTTGCAATTAGGACAGCTATACTTTGCTGCATCGTTAAGAGATACATGTATGAGAATTATGCATCTACAAGGGATTCCCCAAACACAGGATGTATTTCATCTTTCTTTGCCTCATTTTATAAACAGCTCAGAGAAGCTAATACTGAAAAAAACCTGCAGGCAGTCAGATACTCCAACGAATAAATGGTACATCTTACTTGCATAAGAGCTACTGGCCAAGAATTGTTTTCCAACACGAAACAACAAAAATTTTGAAGTCAGCTGGCCACGGAAAGTTTACAAACATTGTAAGAAACAATTCACTGAATAAATATTTATTTAACACTGAATGAATATTTACTGTAAATTATTGTCCTGCACAAATAAGTTGTTCACTTTTGATCTCTAAAAACATATTCCATACCATTTATATGAAGTGACTAATAATTACAACTTACATTGACAGCCCGCTTTGAATCATCCTGGTCTGATTTACTCTAATACTGTCAGCACTGCATTTTGAAAAAAAGAGAGAGATAAGGGCTATATAATCTAGCCACTTTTAATAGATTCTCTGTCGTCACAAATCTACAGAGTCCCCAAATACTAGATTTTATGTTCAGCTCAGTGACTTAGCTGAAAGATATGTAAAATCCTGAGTAGGCAGAAGCTCCCTATTGTCTGTGCCCTGAGAAGGCATATTGTTTATTCCACAAGTGCATGGAACAGTTGCAATCACAAAATGTGGAACAGCTCTAATGGTTTGCAAAAAGTGTTTGAATAACTAATGTGCAAGGCTTAATTCTTCCAATTTGAGAGATGTGTACACCATGCACACACACACACATACTAATAAGCTTTTCTATTACATGGGCATTCCATACACCATTTTATGCTTGTGAATAGCACACGTCTGTTACATGACTTTGTTGCTTGGTTCTGCAATATATATTTTAAATGATTTTTTTTTAATTAAGATTGTTACTAGCACATATATTGTGGCTGTGATCTCACAGCTAAGACATACCAATAGCTATAGACATAAAAACACTCTATTAAAACAAAACCACATGCTTAGTTTAAAACATCTATTATAAAGCTACCACTAGACTGTCATCAAAACCTTATCAGGAATATTATTTCACCAGTACCTCCCTTAAAACCACTCCACCAGGCTTATACTCCATCCCTGTAGTTTCATCTCCTTGTCGAACTTCCTGCAAGGTTACCCTTAGCAGAATTCAAGTTCTTTAAAATTAACCTCAGCTAGAGATTTCAGAACTGTTTGAAGCTAAGCAATCACAGTGTAAGATAAGTAGTATATTTTCAGTAAATAAACTTTTTAAAATATAAATTTATGGTGGCAAACTGCAAAATGTTTATCACCATTTCATAATTTAATCAAGGTACTGTGCCATATAGGTATCAAATGAGCAACGACTGTATGAAAAATTGGCATGTTATTAAGTAGTAAAAAACCAAAAGCTTGAATTCATTTATCTGTCTGAATATTCAATATCAAGATATTTAAGTCACTGATCCAGTCTGGGATCTAAGTCTTTGGGAAGTATCTTTCCAGCTGTGTGACTTTCAGGGACTCCTAATCTAGCCAGAGTTTCTGCCTGTCAGCACACATCAACTTTCAAAACCAGGGCCAGGGTGCCTTGAAGGGGAAGGAAAACAAGCAGCAAAGTTACCTACAAGATCTACTTATTGTGTGGGTTTCTGAGACCTAAACATGTACAGTATTTTGAAGAAACTACATACACATACATACACACAGGCATAATTTTCTAACGCATTGGGCACGGTCTTCGGAAGCTTTGGCTCCAGAGGAGAGGGGAAAGAGATGGCATAGCAGGTCTCTCCACCCAAATCCCACCCACAGAAGTGGCTAGATAACAACGTATGCATTTAGTACCAAATTGTGCAGTGTGGTGTAAGGATTTACAGTAGGTCCTGGGCCCAAAACAAAGATCCTGGAGACAGGCTTGGCAGACAAATGGCTGTGGCAGGAAATGTGCGGATGTGGGCACTGCAGTGGGAGGCTGTTCTCTTTGCTCTTGTCAGGTGCTGTCTGACCCCGCACCAGCAGCATAAGTTTTTGGTGACCCTTTGCACCTGCTGGGGCAATACCTCCTGGAAGGCAGAGGAAGGGCCTCTTTTGCAGGATCACTAGTATTTTCTCACGTCGGTCATCTTATTTTTATTCTTTCTCTTCTAGCTTGCTGGGCTCCCAGGAGATGATATGGCCAAAGATGTATCTTTAAAGAGCACGTTTAGGCAGCCAGGGCACAGGGTGAAAATCTAAGGCTTATTATTACCATTGCTATAATGTGTTAGCACATATGCCAGCCCTTTTCTTAGCAGGACACCATAAAGTAGTCATAGCTTTAAACTACAGGGAATCAAATGTAATATATATATATGCACATATATATAAATATATATATAAGGACAGCTGGGCCTTACATGGATCAGCCTCATCAGACATAAGCTGCATGTAAACTGATCTGTAAAGTAGCCTCAACAAATGTAATATATATATATGCACATATATATAAATATATATATATAAGGACAGCTGGGCCTTACATGGATCAGCCTCATCAGACATAAGCTGCATGTAAACTGATCTGTAAAGTAGCCTCAACATAATCAAACTACAGATGAAATCTAGTTATCAACTAACAAATTACTCATTACATGGGTAATCATCTGAATTATCTGAACTTCCAAAGGATCCAGCTAGGCACTCCAAGCCCTTTGTCCCCAAACTACTTCTTTTCACATGCACATTTAAGTATTGCTTTTGAATGAAACTAGGGACTGAAGAGTAAAAAGACAGGCCTCTGACTTAAGACTGTGTCCTATTTCTCAGATCAGGGAGCTATGGCATTACAGAGACCTGGTACAAGACTTGCATTACATTTAATTTGGAGAGGTAAAGAGTTCTGAACACTGCACAGAGCCTTAATCCTCATGTGCACCCACAGGCAAAATTCTGTGTGGGTAGATAAAAGCAAACTGTCTTACGTAATTCCTTGCCTACGTGACGTTCTCGCAGCACCCTTTATAAGCACAAGTAACAATTTTTTGCTCCTGTGTTTCCCCCTACATCCTAAATTCGCTCCTGCCTATTCTTCCCAGCTGGCATTAAGCTCTGAATTTCTATCCACCCAGGGCAGCGCTCGGTTCACCAAGCGTATTTCACCTGTGCTTTTGGCAAGATACAATTCTAAGCTGGTGTCTGACAGAGCGGATCAGCATATTAACACATGAACCCTGCTCGCACTATGGCGTGATTTCTAGCCTCTGTCTCGCAGCCAGTTTGGGGAGTCTGTTGTTCCAGATAAAAGGTGCTGCTCTTCAGAGAGATTACGCTGAGGCGAAGGGAGCAGCTCTCCAGACTAAAACTGCAGAGCTGCACACAGGGTGTTTTTTTTAAAGCTGTACAAAGGAGTTATGAATCTAAATCCTGTTAAAAGACAAAGACTGAGCTGCACTCAGTTATCAAATGATGCTCTTCTACATATTAGCAACATTCTAATTAATTTCACACCTCTAAACACAACTACAAATATTTCAAACCACATTTTACATTCCTTTTGTATATATTATTTTTGCTTAAAGCACATAATACTTTTCCTGTATACTCTACAGATTAAATATATTGCAGTGCGACCAAAGGAATCTTTCTGAATGCATTTTATTAAAGACTTCTTTATGCAACTTTTATAAGACTGTGAGGAACCAGATCTCCAATACGAATAACTGAAATTCATTTCCCATAATAAAATTGTTATTACTTTCAATCTCATAATACATTTCTCTACATCAGTTCTAGCCAAGAGAAAGGTCCCTTCCTTTTGAATGAAGGCAGTAGGGAATCTGACAGGACTTTGTATTCTCCAGGCTGGTTTCAGTGCTATTGGCCAGCAGAGCTTATGTTGCCCAAGAAAGTACATGTGCTTGCAAGTCCAGAAAGCCTTTTTTTTTTTCTATACTGCATTAATTGGAAAATTAGTAATTTTTTTCTTTCCCACCAATGCAAGTGGCAAGAAGGCAGGTGTTAGAGAAAATAAAGGCCTAATAGGAGAGACAGGAGGAATGTGATAGATGAAATAATGAGTATGAAAAGGTGTAATTACTGCAACATACAAGCTCTTTTTATTATTTTTTCCTGTTTTAATTGCTCTCTACTAAATAATTCCTTTCCTTGTTTTTATAATCTTATGTCTAGTTCTCATTTAGATATTAGAATAGTCCTCTTTCTACCAGTCTGTCTTTATTACATTTCTTTTCCAGTTCCAAAGTCAGTAGACTGCTGCTCCAAGCAATATTCAGAGGTGGCCGATGACCATTTTATATGAGTGATATTTGGCTTTTATGAAAAGTTATACGCAGCACATAATGGACAAAACCAAAAAAATAATTATGCACAGTATATTAAGAACTCAAACGTTCCAGTTTTCAAAGCAGTGTTCTGTGATCTGAACATAGGCACTGGGATGACTGGACATGGCCACCTGAGTGTTGTCTACGCCACAGGCTTTCCTTCCTCACCACGACATTTACAGTCACTTCAGAGCCACTGCAGTTGTGAACAAAACCCATAAAACTAAGCAGCCCAGAGGTTGCTCCAGTTTCATCTTCTGGGGGGAATATGAAATGGCTAACAGAACTCTCCGCATATGGGCCTGAGAAGGTCCAAACTTTGGGGTTTAGCTTTCAGGGTAGCACCTGTTTGAACTGTAGTTCTTAAGCATACTGAGTAAGGAAACTACTCATAGTGGTATCACCTGGATACCAAACACATGTTTATGTAAAGAGGATGAAAAATATTTATGCATATGCATTTCAAACATATTCCTTGCCATTTCTCTGTGGACATCTGTGTGATGAGAGGTTTCTTGTTTGCTCATAGCAATAGCAGGAATCAGGAGCAACTAAACTGAAGGCAGTGTAGTTCCACGGTATAACTCCTTATTGGGTCTAAGGCTCCTCATTCAGGAACTGATTTAATGGGAGAGTCAAGCAAAACACTACATCAGGACTCTTCATTTATTAAGAGATGCTGGCAGCAACTGGATTTGTGCAGCTTTTCAAGACCTCAAAACTACATCCTCCTTATTGCTGAACTACTACATAATCTTTGCACCACTTCCAAATCCTCTGGTAGAGACATGAAACAGCTCTTATTTCTCCCTGTAACCAAGTCCCTAATCAAACTACCTCCTCATTTGGAGGATGAAAATTAGGCTGCTTATGCAATTCCCATATTTAGATTTTTTTATTTAAGTGTGATTAGTATTTATGTGAGTCCAAATACGAATGAAATTATTAATCTTCCCCCAAGTTCAGTTGATCATGTGCGGGTGTATGTCTCCATATTTTTTGTTTCTCTCACCTGCACACAGAAGAACGATAAGACATATTAACATAGTATCTCTCTAATGAATATATTTCTTGTGCGCATGCACCTTATGCACGCTCCTTCAAACAAGGTAAAAAAGGCAAATCCTTTAAAGACAGTCAAAAAGATCCCACATTTAACAATTCTATGAGGCTAAAAAAAGATAATAGATTTGTGAAAATACAGTAGCAAGAATGAGGCGAAAAAAAGCTGAAATAAAAAGCAGTAGAACACTCAGTATGAACTGTGGGACATCAGAGGGCTGCAGTGATGAAGTTAAATGAACAACTTTTAAAAGTTCATCACAAGCTAAGGTGATAAATAGGAAGGTTTGATACAGAAATTAGAAGATGTGTGACTGGAGCTGGGAAAATATTTAGGCGTAAAAAAGACAGCACCTATGACTTATCCCTAGTTGTCATTAGAAGAGGACAGGGATGATACCCCAGCTAAAAAAAACAAGCAAACTGTCAGGAAAAAAGACAGAGAGAAGGTCAGAGAGGAACAGAAAAATAAGCAGAGACAGGCTGGGAAAGAACAGAGGCAGAGCTGGATTTGGGAGAGATCAGGTGAATTAGCCAGTGAAGGTGACACAGGATGCGATGATACGGTCTTGTCTCCTGGAACAAGACAATTGTCCTGCCATAGCAGTCTGAAAACCTAGACAGTGTTCAAGAAGGCAGCTGAATTAATAATGAAGCTTTTAATCAGACAGACATAGCCAAAAGATCTACATTGTCTTAGAGCTCAGCATAGAAACCTTCAGCCCTTCTTCAGTGTGAGGTTCTTGTGGCCAACTGGGAGACAGCATTCCTATTTTTTGGCTACTTTTAAGGATAGATATAAATTAGAGGCCTTTCCTATTGTAAAGAGAGCTTATAAATACAAACTCACTCGCAAGCAGCCTCTAATACTCCTTCTGCAAAGCTGATCTGGAGCCTCACAGATCTGCTGGTCTGAAATCCTCTTCTCACATCCAATTAATTCTTGTGCCAGTACTGCCCTTCAGCTTGAACAGCTCTTCTCCCTGCTGCATGTGTGTATCTATATTCCACTGCATTCGCTGAAGCAAATACACTGCTAAGTACCAGCTGTTGTGCAAGCATGGGTCTTCTCGGGTTCCAGCTAGGGATGTCAGAACCATGACAACCATTTTTTCTTCTTCCACTTAAGTGTGTCAGGAAGGGGGCCTGTGGCACACAGTTTCAAAGGTGTGAGAAATCAAGGCCTTTGGGACCATGTCTGAAAGCTGATCTGTTTCCCAGGAGCTGATACACTCAAGTTAACAGTTCCTCTGATACACAACATGAGACAATAGAAGGCAGGGCACTTTCAGTGAGAAGGTGGTGTTAATTTAGAATTGCTTTGCTAGCTTAGTTCATTAACCTCTAAGTCATACCACAAAACCCTTTTGTTCTCCTTGACTTTCTCTTGGCTGAAGGATGAATGAATGGGAGATTGAGAGAAAGATCTAAGTTTCAAAGAGGATCTGGGCAGAGTTTCTTTCTGATTTGTAATGGCATTTTACTGCTACCACTCATGCAGTCAGAGCTCTGGAAGGAGAATTCTTAATTAAACAGAAGAAATAAACCTCCCTAATGAGACTAAGTCAACTACAGGAACAGCACATGTGTCTCACCAGGGGGACTGTTCTGCAGTCCATCAAATGCACATGAAAGGTGTCCACAAAGCTGCACCCCACAAATATTCAATTGGCAATGCTTTAAAATCAGCTGTTGTTAGAAGCTATGTATTTTATCCCACTTTGCAATGCATGCAGTTAGCTGATTTTTTAAGGATCTTTTGATGTAGCAAAGAGCTCGCTCAAAGCCATTATGGCCACTGAACACAGCATCAATGAAAGATCAAATTCCAGATGTTGAAATTCTACAGCTCAAAACCACTGAAACATAATAAACGCAGGAAGATCTCAGAAACATCTTAGAGGATAGGTGCAGTACCAGGAAACACAGCACTGACATTCCTGCATATAATGCAGATGGATCTATTTTATCTTCTCCTTCTCCCTTGTTTTAGGGTGTATCCACTACTATGTTTTATCATACATTGGTGCCACAAGACAACCTGATAGGGTCCTTTTATAGAAAGAAAAACAAAATTAATAAGGAAAAAGTTCAGGTGTGAAAAATACACTTTGACTTGTTTTCACATACCAGAGCCAAAACCAAGCCAAATACTAACACATATGCTTAGATCCAATCAAAGCTAGGGACTAAATAGTAACAGAAATAATCAAGCAAATGTGCGTGAAACCACTTTTTTTGGTGTGTGTACACAACTGCACAGACAGTGGTCATGTACATAAGTCCTCCTCTTTTTAAAAATAAAGTCCTTTATCTGAGTGGCTGTAAGTAATACATGTTTTACTTATTCAGATTAAACATAACAGTTTTATTTATTTTTCCTGTTGTTTTCTGGCCATTACACTCTCATGCTATTTTTTTATATAGTGTAAGGATTAGAATATTCTTTTGTTAATCTAATAATCGCTGCAGGTTTTTTATTCTCTTTTGGTAACTTTTCTACTCATTTTGTTTTCATAAATAAATGTACTTCCCCTGAAAAGTACAAGACTGGCAGCGCTTTCAACTCAATATTCAGCCCACATTCTATTAAGCCTGAGTGCCTCATGTGTGTTCTGGAGGGTACACCTCCAGGAGCAAGAGGCTAATTCATTCTTCATGCTTATTCAGTCCTTGGCCTTTCTACTGATACTTCCAACAAGGATGCCAATTAGCACTAATTAAGGTAGTGGATTTTGTGATATGGAAGCATTTACTAGAAACTGGACTGACATCATCCGCTCTTTTCACAAAAGACATGAAACAGCTGTCAAATGGCAACTCCTAGTGGCACCCTCATACAGAGAAAGCCTGGATTTGATTTGGGCATGGACAGACACCTTCAGAAGGTTTGCAGTTTGGCTTCAGCTTATGAAGTGGGATTTCGTAACCAAGATATCGCCTTTATGTAAAAAAAAAAGATTTGAAAGAGCTGTCTATGGAATGCTATATAGCACACACAGTTTTGTAAAATGCATTTAATAAAACTGTCATAAAAGGCTACAGAAAATATATAAACCTGTAGCAATCACATATATTTTTAAAGCAGTACCTATAGAATTACAGGAGTCTTATCCTTGCTGAATTAAATAGAAGTTTTCCATGTGAATGAAATAGTCAAGCCTCTTGGTCAGGAAAATTATGCAAGAAACTGCACAAGGCAAACTTTTTTTCTTTTGTGGTTGGGTAAGATGCACCAAGGGGAAAGCAGTCTCTGTGCGTGTATGCATGTGTTTGGGTTCTAATGCTTCATTTCAAATAACAAAAGTAGAGAAATAAAACTTTTCAAAATGTTTTTTTACATACATGTATGTATGTATGTTATGTACATCTATCAAACCAGCCTCAGGGAAGTCTAAGATGTTTGTGAATGCATATTTCAACTGTTGGGCTCTAACTTGATTAATATGATCAAGGGGGTAGCATCTCCCATTATCTGCAGTTATCCAGACTTATTAGTTCTTAACCTCATTCCACCTGTAAGAACTAGACTTCAATAGTGTCAAATTGAATGGGAACAAAACTAACCCAAAAACACAACTCATTTTCAATTTTAATCATGTTTTCTGTGCTGTATTTCTTTATCTTTGCTGTCACAAATTTTCTCTAGCCAAACTTGCTTCTTCCTCTCACTCCCTCAACCCAAAGGCAACACTACCATGTAAGTTAAAGAACAGAATGTATCCTTGAACTTGTGTTCTGAAAACTCAACCGGTATTTCCTGCAAACCACATTATAACCATCCCACAAAGCCAGTTCTTTCAGTTTGTTAATGTGTATATACTGTTAACACTGTTCCTCAGCACAAATAACTGATCCACTCTTTCTGATACATTACTTTTAGAAATGTGAAATTGCAAGCCTTGGTAATATGACTGTGTGGTGGGTTAACCTTGGCCAGTTGCCAGACACCCACCCAGCCGCTCTCTCACTCCCCCTCCTCCAAACAAAAGGGGAGTGAGATGAAAAGGCTCCTGGGTCAAGATAAGGACATTGACATCACTTACCAATTACCATCAAGAGCTAATCAGACTTGGGGAAAATTAATTTAATTTATTGCCAATTGAAGATGGAGTTGGATGGTGAGAAACAAAGGCAAAAACGAAAATACCTTCCCTTCACCTCCCCCTTCTTCCCATGCTCAACTTCACTCCTTCATTTTCTACTACTCTACCTCCTGCCTCCCACATCCCGAGCAGCACAGGGGGATGGGGAATTGCGGGTTGTGGTCAGTCCATAACAGCTTCTTTCTGCCACTCCTTCCTCCTCACACTTCTCCCCTGTCCCCAGCATGGGTCCTTCTGTAGGCTGCAGTCCTTCAGGATAAACCTGCTCCTGTGTGGGCTCTCCACAGACCACAGATCTTTCAGGAAATATACACCTGCGCTGGTGTGGGATCCTCCACAGGCTGCAGTGTGGACATCTGCTCCGGCATGGTCCCCTCCACAGGCTGCAGGGAAATACCTATTCTACCGTCATCCCCTCGATGGGTTGCAGAGGAATACCTGCCCCGGCATCTGGAAGCACTTCTTCTCCCTCCTCCTCCTCCTCTGCCCTTGGTGTTCACAAGGTTGTTTCTCACACTTCTTCTCCCCTCACTCCTCTCTGCCTATGCAGCACTTTTGCCCTTTCTTATGTTATCACAGAGGTGCCACCACCTTGGCTGATGGGCTCAGCTGTGTCCTGTGGTGGGGCCATTGTGGAGCCACCTGGAACTAGCTGTGGTCTGGCACGGCAGACCCTGAACATCTCCCACAGAGGCCACCCCGGCAGCCCCCCACCAACACCTTGCCACCTACACCCAATGCACATTGCTAAAGATGTTGATTGGTTTACAGGCTTAACTGAGAGATACTTGACATTGTCCCCATTCTACAGCCTTGCCTTTGGTTTAGAAAGAAAGACCTAAGTCATATTTACCTCCCAGCAGAGACCATAACACTTGGCATAATTGCCTGAAACAAATGTGAGTCTCCACCACCATCATAATAAACCTAGCTGAGTAACATTATGGTCTTTACTTAAAATAATTGTTCCTTTTTTGATACCAAAGACCTCAATAACAATAAACCTGATAAAGTCTATACAGTATTTGATTTTTCTTATTATTATCTGTTGTCTTTTAACAGATCTTCCTCGCTGTGTCTTTTATACAGAGACAAAGTTACACCAACATAACTGCTAAAAACTACGTCAGCCTCTGCAATACTCCTACAGTAGCATCTGTGATCTCAGGGCAAAAAAGATTAAACATTGTATTCTGGCCTTCTTAACAAAATATATTCTTCAAGCAAAAAAGACATGTTAGAATCACCAAGGCTAGTAGTACTCTGGTGGAGCTTCTAACACATTATTTGCATTTCTTAAATAATAAAACCGATGTTTGCTGTGACATGTGAAGCATTCTACACTTCTGCCAAATAAATTGACTCTTGCTTAATGCTATTTTATTGGAATTAGACAGATGTGTTGAACTTGTTAGTTCACACACTTGTTTGTTAGTCTTTCAACCATAGATTAGATGGATAATCACATAAAGCTATTAAGTTCCCTATAAAAACTGTAAGGTACCCTACATAAACAGTGCTTATCACTGTAGTGCTCACACATGTTGGGAGGGGTAGGAGAAATTAAAACAAGTTTCCAGTAATCAGTACATTTCTTATTCACTGAATTTTGTAACTTCATCTAGACAGCTTTGTAACATCCTAACAAATATTTTCACATTAAAACGCCAACCCAGATGAGGCCACATTCAGGAAACAATCCCTGGGGTGGAAAAGGGGGTCACAGCATTGACTTAACCATCTGCCAAAGTGGATTTACAGTGTCTACAGTTAGCTAAGTTATTCATTGCAAATATACTCTGTGTGGAAAATAGCCCTTTTTTTCTGCCATGTAAACTGACCTTGACCCTACCGACAGTGTTCAGTATTCCTAAATCTTATCAGAGAGATTCTTAGCAACAATTTTATCCCTGGATTGTTCTTGAAATGAACACTGCAAGGAGTAAGCAGCTGAGAGTGGTCACTTCGGTCACACAGCAGCAGGGCCCTGCCCAGAGAAGGAACAGAGCCGATACTATATAGGTATGGCCATCAGCCATCTGACAACAGTAATGAGAACATGGTACAAAGAAAGTCCACCAGCAATGCATATGTTAAATCTGTTTGCAAGATACATTTGTCGAATTCTTTTGAATAGCTGAAAAATTGAGAAAAATCTGTTCATACACAATTCACGAAGAGGGAACAAGGACAAATTTGCCAAGCAAATTGTTTGCTATGCATAGATATCCCAGCTGTCCTCATTATCTTATTTATCCTGTTTAAATCTCCCTTGCACTCCTACCTTCTTGCCTGGTTTACCCAATGTCATCCCTTCCTTTATCATGCCATGTTTTCTCAGAGGCACGGTCACATCTCTGTCTGAAAAACTTATTCCACTGACAACTTATTTTAGTTCTCTTTTTTTTCTTTCAGATAGTTTGGAATGAAATCACAAAACTGTTAAAACATATTATAAAAGCTCATAGAAATCTCATTGAGTGTGTGATATTAAGTAACAAGTGCCAGTAAAATGGCTGCTTTCTCTGCAAACAGACAGTGATTCGAATTTTAAAGGCACAGAAACTAAAGGTACCCGTATCTCCTGCCAGATTACAATATTGCTGCTAAAAAGAAGGACAGGCAAGTGAGTGCCATGTCAACACCTATGCCAGCTCTGCCACAGTCCCTCCTGTACAACTTTTGAAAAAGGCACATAGGTTCCTCTCTGTAACACAGGATAAAAATACATGCCTGTCTGGAAGGTCTGTCATGAATATAAACACACTGAAGACTGCCAGATGCATAGGAACCATAGTAATGGGGATTACATTGAGTATAAATAGATCACATGTGAGAAGGCATATGTGCATGGATGTGCACACATACAGGGTAAATGAGAGATGAGCGAGGGAATGCTTTGGAAATTGACACTCTGGCAGCCTTTACATTTTGGTAAGAAAAGTCTAGTTCTGTTAGAAAATTAAGACATACAGTCCCATTTGGAGGCGTCTGTCCCATGCAGTAAGCAATACAGCTGACCAATGGTCAGTTGTACTGTTCAAACTTCATATGGATTCCCTACAATATCTATGTTTTATATAACCACACAGCCTTTTTTCCAATTCTTTCTAGTATTGATACGGTTCTGACAGAATTACCTTTTGAAAAGGGGGAAACGGCAATAGCGCGTGGGAGTCAGACAACGTTAAAACAAAGAGAGCAGCAGGGGACGGGAGTCAGCAGAGACAGATCATGCAGGCTGCTCACCCCGCTGGGACTGGAATTGCTGCAAACACTAGAGCCAGAACACAGGGCTTCACTAATTCTCAGCGTATGAATAGTAAATGCTTTCAATTTGAAGCGACATTTACATGCAATTTAGCTGCATCGGTTCCAACCTTGCTCTTTTTTCGTAGCCAGTCAGCTTTATTGTTAAAGAAACGTTAGGGCATGAACACGTAGACCAAAGTGCATGTGTAACTTGTAAACAGGCCCTCTGGACCACCTCAGAATGCATCCAATGGCCCCCGGTGAAACAGAAGCAAATAGCATTGCTCTGGATTAATAGCACAGGGCTGGAGGAGAAAAGAAATCACCTACTAAATCTTAGCTGCTTGGTTTCTTAAGAGAGGGATAAACATTTTGCACATTAAATGGGTACGAACAGCTTGAAAATTACACTTCTGTTAGGAAATTTTATAATCATTATATTACAAGGAGCCTATAAAATTACTGAGACCATAAAAAAAACCCCTAACAAAGTATTTCTTTCCCTTTTTTTCAGATTTCTTACTTAGACCTCATGAGGGAATTTAGCGGACAGCCAATCTAAGCCTATTAAGGTAAAGACAGTGAGTCTTAAATCTTTCAAAGATCGAAATACTCAACTTGAAGATCATTAATACCCTGTCTCTGTTCAGTGGGACTGTTAATATTTTTCAGGTTAAGTACATGCTAAAATGCTGCACTTTTTTTTTTCCTTTGGTAACTACATCTTTAAGACTTTCAAATGTCAAATAAAGGTAAACAGAAAAGCAGTAATAAACACATTTCAAAGACTGACTCCCAAATAATAAAGGAAACCACATTAAATGCAAATGAGTTTATCTTTCAAACATTATTTAAATATTTTTTTCCTTCTTTTACTTCCTTGACAAATACAATTTCCGTACACACTAGATATGTGTGCGGACGCTTGCGAAGCCATCAGCTATCAGAGATTAAACTTTGAGTGTATGGCTAGAAAATTAACTTAATGGCGTATGTGTTATTTGACATAGTGTAGGCTAACTCACTGCTGCTTTACACTGCCTCAGCCCCAATCTTACGGTTAGTTATTATTCTCTTTGCAGTCTACCAAGTAAATCATGGATCACTCCTCTTCCACATGATTACTGCTCACTCGTAGTCATGTCCTCTGCTGTCTGTCTGCCAGTCTCTAAGCTCTCTCCTCCTCCCCAACTGCTTTGCCAAATCTAATCAGGTCACTTACAGAGAGGTATGAAATAGCATAGGTGTACTTTCTGGCCTCTCAGGACCAGTGCGAATGATCTTTTGTACCCAAAAACGTCCTCTAGAGGCCACTGTCTGCCCTATCATCCATATCCAAGAGGTCTAACACTCCCGCAGTGCGCTCTACACAAGCTCTGGGAATGTTCCTCCAGCCCAGTTCCCTTAGAACTTGGGACTCGCTGTGGTCTCCTACTATGGGACCACTCCAGTGACCTGCTGCCAGACACCAAAATGCATGCAAACATTTACATTCACTGTAGATTCTTGTTTTCTAGCAATACTGCTTGCCTTTAGTAAGTTTAACATAAACTCTTCTTCTTACGACAATCTTATTTATAAAAATACTACGAAATAATCAAGTAACAACATAAATTTTCCATTCATCAGACACAACTTCTTCAATACCTACAAGGGCATTTCTGCCTTTTTCGACTGTATGTTTATATGCATGAATGTGAAGTTCAATGTTTTTGTGGAAAAGAACTAAAGATAATTACAAGGTCTGTCCAGTACTCCAGATGAACCAAAACAAAAACACTGGGCCAAGCAAGGAAATGTGCATTATTAGCATCCAAGCTGCAAATAATGTTATCCAGCTGTTCAATAACATTATAACCCAATATAACTGTGATATCATGTAGTCTAACATCAGGCTTATCACTGTGCCATCAATGATATCGGATGGATGACGATATCAGATAGATGATGGTATTTCAACCTTCTAAACTACTTTGTGTCACAGGAAAACACAAAGGGTATACCTCTGCCATATATAAGCAATGCCTTCAGAAATGGCAAGAAACCGTTCAGCCAGAACACACCAAAATGATTTAGCAAGTGAAACAAGCCCCATACTCCAGAGAAATCCTCCAAACCTCCACCACAGAAGACTCTATTAATGACGCTGGGAAAACTCCTCCCTGATCACTTACTTGGCAATCAGCTCAACCTGGAGACTGTGAGCAAGATACAACGGCCTGGCCTCTTAGAAAGAAAAAATTGTGTACTCCTTTAGAACACTGCTGTGTCCTGTTCAGCATCTTGTCTTTAACCGTGCCCAACCATGGATATCTCAGGGACATTTCAGAAAAATTTGTCTCAATCAATTTAAAAAAAAAAAGAACAACAAACAGCAATAACATACAAAGGGCTGGCTAATTGCACCACGTCCTGAAGCATGGTATTGCAGAGTTCCAGTAACTTGAACATGTGGGATGTAATGCTGCATTTTATTAGATTGAAGTGCATTTTGCTTTATGGTCACTATGACACCAGGTGATTCTGTTCTGTCTGTAGCAGTAATACGTCCTCTGCGTTAATTACTAAACTGCTTTGAACTTTTTATCAAGAAAAAGGTCACTTATAACCATAGTTATTTATAGCCATGTAAGAACCTGGTACAAACATTAAAATATGCCAGATCAAACACGTATCTCTTGCCTCCTGTTCCTTTCAATAGTTTGAGTACCATTCTTGGTGTTGCATTTAGCCTGCGACAAAGAAACATAACCAGGCCTTGATCAGAAATATTTAGGAAGTTACTAATTTCACATCAGTATAACTTAAATGAGATCCAAGAGTGAGGTGCACCATTTTGGCTATAGGATATCTAATATAAAGTATCTGCTAATATTTTAAAAGTACTCTTAAGAATTTTGCCGTGTGTAGAAATTGTCCCCCAAATTAAATTGCCATGAAAACACTATGTGTTTTCTGTAGTCGATAGACAGATATTAAGAGATAATTTTATCAGTACTATATTTAGAATCCTCCATCCTCAATATAAGCCTTAGATACATGTCATAGATCATAGAGGATGCTTGAGAAAGTCTTTGATTATTAACCGTTACAAGCTCTTGAAAGATTATGGGTTTAAAGTTTACATAGTCACATGCATGAACAAGTTGCTCTGCAATAAAAAGTTAACTTGATCCACTGTAATTTCGCAAATGTGAAGTTTTATTTTATGACAAATGCAAATTAAGATAATTCAGTCCCTACTGAACCGGCTGAGTCCTAAGTGAAGTAGCTAAACTACCTGGATTAACCTCATAGTTGCCAGAGGAATGAAGAACACACATACAAATAATGCAGTCTATAAAAAAGTCCTGAAAACTTCTTTGATGGCTCTTTCATCAGCAGCTGAACTGTTTGGATGCTTCTCTTTCTTTGAAAATTATGAGGAGTACAGCAGAGAAGAAGTATCTGTTCCCAAAACAAAGTTACCTTGCTGTTAAAATTATAAAGATCAGGCCCAGGTTCAGATTTATTCAATGGAGAGGAAACAAGGAGAAAAAATAAGTGGTCTGTAGTTTCCCAATTGCTACTGCCTGGAGTTCTGCACGTGGTCCTGCTCATGTGATACATTGCAAGCTGGTTGGCTACATCACTTACCTACTCACATACATTAGCATTGCATCAGCATTCATACTGATGTTTATCACTTAAAACAAAAAAAAAGACTTTGAAAGACCTTGACACTACAGTAGTACAGTAGTTGGCATCTCCTCCTACATTTTTGCTTCTTCCAAGGAAGACAGTTTGATGCATGCAGATGGGTACTTGAGAAAGGTAAATTGCCCCAGATCACTCTACAGAAGACCAGTACCTAGTTGATAAGAGGCCACAGAAACTAGCAAAATGCACTACAGCATTCAAAGTGACAAATTCATTGCAAATATAGACTCTTACATGTATTCTCCTCCAAGAAGTATAAACAGGTCATGTGAAAGACCAAGCACATAAAGCACACAAAGACCAAGAACAGAAATCCTGAGTTATTAAATTAAATGCAACCATTTATTCAGTGGATATCCATAGTATCTTGCATCTTCAGTAGAACATGACAACTCAGGAAAGCCAGTGAAAAGTACCCAGCTGGAATTTGTTGGGCTCAAAGAATAAAACATTAAGTGAGGATCTATGTTGTGTACTACAGAAGAGACCAGACCTAGGACCTTACAATCCCCTTCTTGCCTTAAAATCTCTGAACTATAGCAAATAGTTGAAAACTTGTGGGTAATTTCTGTTTCAGGTGTAAAGAATGCAGAT
>NW_009258947.1:3319872-3335608 GCF_000687185.1 Egretta garzetta
CTCCCCTTGAAAACAGAAAAATTTGTTTTCAGACTTACTGTGTCAGATGGGGATCACTGGGGGATAACAGTGAACAAGGCATAGATTTTACCATCCCACAAGAATGAAGAATTAATCCCTTTGGCTGAATGACGTTCTTGGAGATAACTAAGGGAATTCTGTCACCATCAGACAGTACAAAACCACAGCTTTTACACTCAGTGAAAGAAGGGAACCAATGAGACCAGAAGAAGCTTCACAAGACAACTGAGGCCAGCAGCCTCTCACTGCAAGACTGCCAAATTCTACCCAGCGCAGGATTATACTGAATAAAATATTCATTGAGCCTACTCTGGCCTCCTGCCAAGTCTAATAGCCTTTGCTGGGCCCTTGGTAGAAAATACACAAGAACCAGAATCCTCAGAGACATTCTAGAAAGCTACATTCACGAGGTCTGCTCTGGACTACGTTCTTACCATCCCACCTGAGACTTACGGGAAGATTTCTGTGAGAATACAGGTCTGTGCACAGATTTAGAATTTGGACTTCCCAAAGTAGCCCTACTAGTACCACTGCTTTCAGATACAAAATTACTTTGCATTCAGAGCTGCCCTTTGCTACCAGAGCTGACTGTTACCTCCCTCTTCACCACTTTTTTTAAATCAAGCTTTACTTTGGCTTGTCTGAGGACAGAAAATTTTATATTGAGGTGCAAGAGCATGTTCTTGCGCACTCTAAAATCTACGTGGCACAGCGTTTTAATGGATTGGTGTTTCACCTCCAAGCATTTGGTCCCTGTCCAGTTTAGGATAAGAGGCATAAATGAATGTAAAGCTCTTACTTAGAGTCCTTGGCTTTATCTCTGTCACAGAACCAGTACTCAGTTTGCAGCAGAATTATAGCTGCTATTCAACAGTGGCATAGTAGGGGAACTGCCTCGCCAGCACTACAGTGCATGAGCAGTACTGGTTGAGAGATTGCACACTCCCACCTGCACTATACTTAGTTCTAGCCAACACTAATCATTTCCAAGAGACATCTACTAAAGTGCATTTCCTCTCAAAATACTGACAAATGGTGAATATCAATACAGCAAACTGATAGGATATATGACTTAGATATACCCATTTCCCATAATGGAAGAATTTAACTTTAAGGAATGTGTGACCTATAAAATGTTCACTGCACTTAATGATTAATTAATTACAAAAGTGCAGACATTTGTTCCAATTACAGTTGTTATCTTTATTGTTGTGCTAAAGCAAAGCACTGGGCTTCCTGGTGTGGGCTGCTTTTTTCTTTTTTTTTCCTGGGAGCCAAACCAATCATTCACCGTTTAAAGCTGGTTTCTCTTCTGGAGGCCTTTCAGTGCCCCTTGACCTCAGGTGTCTGTCACCGGAACACCTCTGCTCACAGCAGGGGAGAAGGTGAAGGGCTTCATCGGAAGCAGATGCCAAAACTCTCCGTGCGTGGGCTGGGGCAGAGTGATCATCGCTCTCAGCTGCGGTATGACCTGACTGCTGTCTGGAATCTTCTCCAGCCCCAGGAGGTTCAAGGACAATGTGCTGCTCAGAAGATGAAGCCCTGATTCTGCTGATTGGTCTGTCTCCCACACTGCAGAAAGTGCTGATGGGAAGGCAATCACACAAGCTCGAAGGGCCAGATTTTGCCCTCAGTTATCCTTATGTCAGCTCAGTAACAGCTACTGCATTACACAGGGCAGAAAGAGGACCTGGTTTTTGTAGCTTCACATGGTCTTTTATTCACTTATTTTCAGTCTTTAAACAAGCATCATTGTGTAACAGAAACACAACAGATATTTGCAAATGGTAGTTCTGAGGAAGGAAAATAGATACATGGAAAATAGTAACATTTCCAACACGTGTGTGAAAGACCTGATCTATAGGTCTCAGAGGTCTTGCCAATAGCCAGTGGCCACCTGATCAGACCCAAAGAACCAAAAATGGGATTACAGACATCTTTAAGCCACCCTGTAAAATGGAAAAATGCAATGCCATCAGAAAAAGAAAGGAACAAGAGAATGCAGGGAAGGGAGGATATGGGTGCATGTGTATGTGAAAGGAAAAGAGCATGTTCAAGAAAAAATGTCTAACGAAGTCTACAAGCTTTTTTAGTATAATGAACAAACTTTTCTGTACTGTACGTGTTATTGAATTCCTCTATGATTCATATTGCCAAACTTTATAAAAGATCTCAAAGCATTAATTAAAGTGCTACAAAATTAATTTAGTTCTATAAGGATCTTGGTCCACTAAGTAAATATCATTCTAACTCCTAAGAATTTATTGGGACCTCTATATTTACCAAAATTTACAGATGGCAATGGGAGTCCTTCCACTGTCTTCAACATTCTTTGGATCTGTTACCAATGCTGCAGAAGCCGAACAACTTGCCCAGTGATCCTAACATGAACTGGTGGGCATCTTCTTCTCAGAGTAATCATCATAAATTGGTCAGTAAAATCTTTAAAAGATGCTGGACTCTGGTGGTGAAATCCTGGTAGAATTAAAGTCAATAGCAAAACTGCCTTTGACTTCCAGAGTTTCACCTAGAGTTTACCTGCCCAGGTCATGCCTGCCACATTGCTAAAGCCAGAAGCAGCTGAAGAGCACCAGAAACACAGGTGAGCTTTCTGGGCCGCACAGCCTTGGGTGTCTGAGTAAAGGAACCAGTCACTGGAGAAAGTCTATAACAGCCATTAAGATATACGATTTCTCTATTTCTAATAATTATCTAAAATATTTAAACATGAATATGCAAATACCTGTACTCTGATTGGGATAAAAATGCAAGGATTTCTTTTTCCTGCATTGTTACCCAGCAACAGCTGCAGTCTTAAAGTGATAATCAACGTCCTGAAACCAATCAAAATGCAAAAAATTGCACAACTGGGGAAAAGAGTTATGCAGTATTTACATATGCAGCATGACAGCAGTTTGATTGTCTGAGGCAACTCAGTTTTGGCACAATTTTGAAATAGAATTGCTTATAGTAAGCACAACAACCCTATGCAGGGAAGTTCTTGTCACTAATAGACTATTATGCTACATCACCAATGTAAACAGGCACGTTTATCTGTCATCAGAGTTTGGCCACTGGATCTGCTCTCTCATGTAACAATTGCTTCACTTGTCCTGAAGCTCTTCCTGCCTGTCACAGAAATCCTTCTTTCTTTCACATATTCAACAGGGTCAGCTACCATCTTGTGTTCTGCCTCTCCTCACCAGCTTGAACTATTTACCTTCTCCATTTGCCTAAAGAATAAAGGGTCAATCTTTAAATACTGACTATCAGGTATAGAGTTTGCCAGTCGCTTTGGACATGTACAGCAGAGGCCCAACCAGTAATCAAAACAGGCTAGCAGGCAACGAGCTATGCCACTACTGCAAACCCATATAGGTGCTGAGACACGTTTCACTTGTGGATCTCTAAATTCCCATCACAAATACTGGATGTAAGAAAATAATCATCCTGTGCTGCAACTGACAGAAGCGGCCCGCTTAAAGATCAATCCCCATAGACTCACAATTCCAACCCACATCCCTTGAGCGCCAACTAGGAAAGAGGACATTTACTTACCATATTTGAGGAACCTCCTCTCAAGCCCTAAATTGGTTGATACCCTAGGCACTACCAAAATACAAACATTAAACAGCCAACAGGTCCCAACGACTGTAAGTAGCTCTAGTATTTATGTGGAGGTTGACTCGGGGGGACCATTGCACCATGCTTACAATTCTCATGCTTTCAGACCACAGCTGCTTCCTTTAACTTGTGAAAGAGAACCTTCCAATTCTGAATCAAACCAAATATACTTGCTAGAGCAAACAAATAATGAAAAATAGTTATCCTTCTCTCTAAATTGTCCATTATGATAGTCCTAGACTATCACAGCTACCATAATGCAACTAATTCTGCCAGATGTGTACAAATTTGCATGTATTTTTATTAGAATTTGACTTCTTGTCTCTCAGCATTATTTTCCCCTATAAAACTTCTTATTCTCAAAAGTGTTTGCTTTCCTAAGTGATTGGCCCAAGCCAAAGCTTAAATTAATCAGACCTTAGACTTTTATCGCTTTGCACCTTGATAAATTAGTCGACACAAAGTCCCACACTGCTGTGACCAGATCGTTACCAGTATCTGCAGCAGTTAGCTAGTCTCCACCTGCTCTGTGTTTATTGAAAGGCAGGGTCAGCCTCATTCAATAGCCAAATCCTTTAGTTTCGCTTCCTTGCATTGCTTTTTCTATTTCTCTCGTTTTCTTTTGCGGCTATGCAGTCACAGGAAACAAGACCTCAAAAGGTCACCTAGCCCATCCCTTTGTCCCAAAGCAAGATCAAATACATCAGACTGTATTACCTCATTACTGGAAGTATTTTTTTCTGCTTTTTAAGATAAAAACTTTTTTTTTCCTACCACTCATCTATAAAACTTAATAAGCACATAGTTTTTGCTAGGGTACAAGAAACAAACAGTGTCACTCATTCCAAGAATGAATAACAACTGTAGCTTGTAACTACAGAGACTGACATATTCCTACACTTTCATTTCAAGAATATTTTTAGCAAAATCTTATATTCAGGAATTTTATAATTAACTAACACTTCTGCTGAATTTTCAGCTTGCCACAGAGATCCACACCCATACATTACAAAAATCAAAGATGATTACCACTGAAATTGTCTGGAATGATGAAAGTACACTGAGTCTTCAGTATGTGGTACACTGTACATCAAAAAGAGGTCTTGGTTTGGAATACCTTATCTTCAGCAATCCCCTGCACAGGATCACTTATTTCCCTGCAGTTGAGGCAAACGGGAATTGTGCCCCACCTACAATTATAATAGTGTATCTTATCTTACCAACAGTGGGCCTGATTCTTCTCTTGACCATACTGATGTAAAGTATGACTGGTGATGGAGAGTTCAGCAGTATGTCATCAATATGCAAGATGACTACACAATAGCTGTAACCATACACAAATCAATCTCTGCCAGTTTTGGCTTTGTAGTTACTGACATGGAGAACATAAAGAGCATGCCTGCTTTTTTAAAACACTGCCCCATAATTGTTTCACTCTGAAATCCACAGTGAGAGACAAGGTTTGTATTTCCCGCAAGTTAGCCAGATAAGTCATCACCATGTTCTTCACCCACAGCTGACCTTGACTCGCAGTAAAATAGCAGTCTTGTCTCTACAGGATGTCTAACGTGCATATGTTATTCTTGCTAGTAGCCCAAGTCATGAAACCGAACACCTTGTGTTAAGTGCTGTAAAAACACACAAGAAAAAGATGGTCCCTGTAGAAAAAGCACACCTGCTTTGTCAGTCATGGAGCCTTAAAATACAGCTTCAAGTCATTCCACATCTCACCATCCCCTATGACTCTTCTTGACATTGCTGAGAATAATCTCATTTTGACTATGAGTGCAAAACAGATGTCACTGCATGTGTGATATCATGTGAAAAAATATTGAAACCTTAAAGGTGAGTGAAGATTCTATAAACTGCTAAATCATGTCAAACCTAAGAGTATTTTGAAGTCAGAAATGTGCCTGAATGCCTGCTATAAAAAGTAGAGCTTTTTGTGAAAGAAGTTCTGTCTCTTTAAAAGGACCTCCCAATTTTTGTTTTTGAATTTAAACTATATTTTTTTTATTTGTAAACAAAATTTGTAGCTCTAGTCTGTGTTCACACCTGACATTCTGCCACGCCTGCAGTCTTTTCCAAGTTATTCAAGTTCTTCTTGCAGCAATACATGGATACTTTCAAAAGATCCAGTAAAATCACTGGACACACTGAATTTACACTAGTGCTACAAAAAGAAATTTGATCCTTAAAATCCTAGCTGTGTCCAAGGTGGGGATTTTTGTCTTTCTAAAGTGAAATGAACCTATTTGTGTCCTATGCACAGGAAAGGAAATAGAATCTTATTTTTTTCCATTTTGTTTTTTTATCAGGCAGCTCAGTGTCATCTCTGATCCATGAATCCAGGAATGCTTAGGGTCAACACCGACTAGCACAAAGGTAAGCAGGAGACAGAGCAGCATGATGTTTTGTTATGGAAACACAAAAATACTTGCTTTCATTATTCCACAGTGTCACTACTCACATTAAAACAATGCATTCCTTAATACAAAATAAAGATTTATTAAACAACCAAACAGTCCTACCTGTCCTACCCCACTTTTGTTTCTAAGTAGTGTTTACTGAAACGCACAGCTCCCTGCTTTGTCCCACTCCTCTGGATATTACATCTTTTTTCACACTTTTCACTTCAATTTCTGTGATTCTATAAAAGAACTTAGAATGGGAAGAACCTGTTTGGGCAACCATGGTATCTCCTCATTGGTGTTGAACTGACTCCTACTGCATCTTTTCTAACTTGCAACAGAAATGTGTTTCTATGATTAAAAATAGAATTCCCTTTCCCAAATATTTTTTTTCAGAACAGAGAAAGTAGGTAGAAGGTTTTTTAAAACATTTTTTTCAGTGACACTGGCCTTCAGCTTCCATTCTCCTCCCACCCTTCTGACCTGTGCAGATGTTGTGGATTCCCTTTCACCACCTGATCCAACAGAAGAGTCAGCTCTTGGCTCTAGGGATGTTTCTATTCCCAGTGACATGTGGAGATGCCAGAAATAAAATTACCTGTATATGGCAATATAGGGTGAAGTCAGTATAGCTATAGCAGCATACTCTATCATCACATTTAAATACAGTTAGAGAACCTGATTTAAACACGCTTGTTTTTTCTCACAGCCTCTCACGTGCCTCCACAATACTTACATCCTATTGTGCAGACTGAACTTTGGATTTTTATTATGGCTCTATCCTGATTTGAACCCTTTTGAGAAGAGGATTGCACTGGACCTCTAGATATCCGTCCCAATACAATTCATCTACAATCCTGTAAATTATATACAGTATGGTCTCTATATCAAAATCAGCTGTTGGATGAGCTGTTAACTACAAGCACTAGCACCACAATTATTGTTTTATTTTTGTCATCTAATCAAATAAAACACTGTTACTTCTACACTTTTTAATTCTTAGATCAGCATACACAGTTTTAACATTTCATTAAGGCATATTTAGGTACAAATGTTTTATGTCACTTCATCATAACATGCTATCTCATGCGCTTAATAATCAACTTGCTCTCAAAAAAGCCTACTTGCAAACAACACAACAGGAGGGAAACGTGAATTATGCTTTATTCAACCGACTGGATTGCTTATCTTGGTAAGTGTATCAGCCTCATAAAATTTCATGCCCCAGACTCTTACCAGTTTTTTTAAGAAAAGGAAAAGAAAAAAAAAACCAAAACAACTGAGGATCTTCTCAACCACCTTGCACCTTCTACATCTATTCCAGCACAAAGTGAGTAATTAAAGCCAGCTCAGGTCTATTTGCACACCCTGAACCCATACTTAACCATTCTAATGGAGACATACTCTTATGGGCTTATTGACAAGGAAGTACATCACAGAAAAGAGAAAACACATTGGGTGGCATGCAAATGGACTCACATCCCTCCACCCACTTCAGCAGGCAACTGCTTGTGAAGACTCATCTAACACCTTTACTCCTGTTATTCTTTTCCAGATTACTTCCCAGGTGGTACCATCAAACTGAAATCCCTTCAAGCAGTAGCATCAGTCACAGGTCTAAAAACCAACATCATACTATTTACCATCATCAAGGGGAACCTGTTCCTATTTTCCCTCCTCACTGTCTTTTCCTTGCTGGCCCATAGTAACAGTTTAAAAAAACAAAAAGCCTCTAAAATTAGTGAGTAGCCTGGGTTAGAAATGCTAGTGGTAACACTTGCAGGTCTGCTCTTGTGCCACATTGTTAATTCACAAAATATATTTTGCATTAGGAACTCCTAGAGAGAGTCCAGAGGAGGGCTACAAAGATGATTAGGGGACTGGAGCATCTCCCCTACGAGGAAAGGCTGAGGGAGCTGGGCTTGTCTAGCCTGAAGAAGAGAAGACTGAGAGGGGGTCTCATCAACACATACAAATATCTTAAGAGCAGACGTCACGAGGATGGAACCAGACTCTTCTCAGTGGTGCCCAGCAAACAGAACAAGGGGAAATGGGCACAAACTGAAGCATAAGAGGTTTCAGATGAGCATGAGGAAGAACTTCTTTACTCTGAGGGTGACAGAGCGCTGGAACAGGCTGCCCAGGGGGGTTGTGGAGTCTCCTTCTCTGGAGATACTCAAAACCCGCCTCACGTGCTGTGCAACCTGCTCTAGGTGAACCTGCTTTAGCAGGGGGATTGGACTAGATGATCTCCTGAGGTCCCTTCCAACCCTTGCCATTCTGTGATTCTGTGATTAGAAAAGATGCAATGACTGTTACTAAGACCTAAAAAATGGCAAAAAGGGCAAAAGGATCAGGGTAACAGTGCACTGCAAAGCAGTATACAGCTAATTGATATGCAAAGCTGTCTATAATTTGCAAAAGCATTTCATAAGACAAAAGAAGGTGCACAACGTTACACAAGTAATGAGGTATATCCAAATCTATTTTCTATCTCTCTGCCATACAGTGACAAACCAGGAATCTCTAAATGAACCTCAAGTGATTAGTTATTTTGTTGAAAACAATTTTTCAACCATGCAGGCCCCCACATGCAGATGCCTAATGTTGAGAGAATCCCCTTCCTCTCATGCCTCCTAACCAGAGACATGAGGCTTTCAAGCAGTGCCTGCTGAGCACCTGGAAAAACAAGCTGCTTAGGTGCAATTTAGGGATGCGCAGATCTCAGTCCCACTGAACTAAGTAAACCTGTAGGAGACGGTACTACATAAATCTTTCCAGTTTCAGCTCCAGAAAAACTTTGACATATGAGGTTAACTTAGTCATTCTTGTTAATTTAAAATTAGGTGTTTGGCAAATCAAACAGTAGTAAAGTCATATGAGTTCAACTGGATCATTTGATTTAACCAGAAGTATTTTGGATTTAATTGTAGTTTATTTTGTAACATAAGGAAGTACTAAAAAAGCCATTTCTAATAGAAAATCAAACTATTTCATTCTGGAAGGAGAAAAACTGTGATTTTTTTTTCCATTATTGTCCTACTTACAGTTTTTTATAAAAAAAAACTCAAAAAGTTCTCCAGTTTTAGTGAATATGCAGTTTATTTTGCCTCAAAAGTTCATTTAAGTAATGAACTTGATCTCTGACTCACATGCTTAGGCCCTAATTCTGTAAATATTTAAGTTTAACCTATGAGCAGCAGATGAATAGCCCTATGAATTTCAGTATGAGCACCCAAGTGAGTACATCATACAAGAATCAGGATTGTATTCTGCTGTGTTCCGTCTATAAACAGATATCTTGTTTTCTAAGGGATAAGATTCCTCCCAATGCTCCTGGCAGACATCTGCAATTACTAATAAAATGTAGTTGGTTCTCAAGATTTGCAGCAATGCATTCAAACTTGTCTGTTGTCTTGTATGATGCATATAAGACTTTACGTACTTAAAGCAGTTGTATGCTCTTCATTTGCATGCAGATTTTTTTTAATGATGTCTGTAAAATCTCTGTGCATAGTCCAAGGCAGCAAAGAAGCTTCAAAGAAGATGAAGGAAGAGAGGCAACAGCTGAATATATTTAAAAGATTGTTTTCCAGAAGCAGTCAGGATTCTTACCACAAATAATTATGAATGTATCAGTTATACACTGCTTAGTAAAGAGAAGGGTTGATTAATACAGATAACCTATGCCTTTCAATTTGATACTGTTTTGCTCATTAGTGTTTCAGGCTACCTGTAAACAGGTGCAGCACCCTGCCTCTGGAGAGGACAGTAAAATTCTTCTTGGCTTATGTCATAGGTGTGATACCTCCTGGGGAAGATTGTTTTTACGCTTACCACAACCAAAGTAATGGTTGATCAAGAAACTACTTTACAGCAATGACATGCCAAACGCAAATTTAGTATTCAGACCTTTGGGCAAAATGATAAAGCAATCAAGGATTCAACTGATAAAGCATGGGTTAATAATTATATTTTAAATTTAATTGCTTTGAAAGCCGTACTGGAAAAGTAAGGTAACAGCTGAAAAACCTAAAAACTAATAGAAAATGCATTCTTCCCCTGAAGAAATTCTCAATGACTTCAGTGGAACAGGATTAGGCCACTGGCTCTGTAAACGTAGCCATGCAAATGTACTGTCTCCTTGTACTAATATAGCTGTCTGGCAAATTCTTTTTGCTGTTACCATGGCTCTAACATTTTGATGTTTCAGCAGAAAAGTAACAGTTAAGTGTATGTGTGAACACTAACTAACTGAGACATTTTTAGTCATTTTAGGGTTATAGTTAACAGTGAGGTCAAAATTTCTTCTTAAAAATGTTAAGCTATGATCTGAAATCTGTAATTCTTATATATGAAAAGTCGTAATATGTATCAACAATTAATTTGTCAGAAAAGCTACTGATTTTGCTTTTTCACTTTCCATTCACTGTCCATGAGGACATCCAGTCCTCAATTACTTTTCATCCCTCAGCTGGCCAAAACGAGGGACAGGTGGAATTTCCTGACTTACATGCATCCTTATACCAAAATACTACAGATGAGTAAGAAAAGGCATTTATTTCTCTTATAGCCAATTATTTTAAAGTCCAGCCTATAGTAGAAACCTTTCCCACTAACAGTTGTGCCACTCAATGGCTCTTGGGACTCCAGTTTGTCTAGGACTCACACTACCTTGAATCATAGAATCATACAGTATCTCAAGTTGGAGGGGCCCATAAGGACCATTGAGTCCAACTCCCTGCTCCTTGCAGGACTACCAAAACCTAAACCATACAACCAAGAGCATCGTCCAGACGCTTCTTGAACCCTATAGAGGCACTTATGAAGGCCCATACAAATACTGTTCTCCATAAATGACTCTACTAGACAGAAACATTTTGGAGTTTGGGACAGTTAATACAATTTGCAGACATTTCAGCGGGAAATACTTGGCAATGCACTGTGGGACCCCAGAACTCTGCCTAAGGAATTTTAAGAGTTTAGGCTCAGCTTCCCCAATTCCTGTTTTCTTTGTGCTTGGGGGGTTTTTTTGAGACCCCTTGGTTCTTCCTTCATTTCCCCATTTTCATGCTTCCAGTTTTCCATACTCAGTCTACAACATTAGAAACATATATGGAACAAATCAGTGGATTCCTTATGTCTCTTTCACGGGGTAGGACCTGTTTTCCCTGCATGTGCAGAGCTTCAATTTTATCAGCAGATTTTTCAAGAAAGAAAGAAAATTGAGGAGAAGTAGATGATGGAGGCAGAAAATAAAACTTGCCATGAAGTACAAGTATTCCCCAACTGGTTAAACGTAGTAAGCCTCGTGACATTTAGCCCTTGGAACAATCATGGTGTAAATCTAGCATGGTCAACAGCAGAAGCAAAGCTTTCAGATGCAGGAGATTTTCATCTCAGTTCCTGTAATTGTGTGCTGAGTTTACAGCAACTTTTCAGTGGAAATGCCTCAAAATCAAAGCATTTATACCCTGAGAAACTAGTTGCATACTGGCTCTGGGAACCTGCAAGCCCTGATGCTACCAGTGGTTAGCAACTTGGTGTTGACAAATCTATAAGGAACAGGATTATTATAAAGGTCTAAGAACTGCAACTCTTGCAAAATATAAGAAAGCAAGAAAATTAGTAAGCAAGGTATTCCATTTCCACTTCTCTTAACCTTCAAGTACATAAATACAAGGGAGACTTTTGGGTAGTTGCACAAAGTGATGATGGCTCACTAATTTCTTCGCAATTATGAAATCTATGTGAAGTTCACATTTTTAAGAATCCTTTTGCAATGCAGTAATGCAAAGACCATTTTCTAGGCCACAATATTTATAAAGATACAACTACTTTATTAACTGTAACTCTCAAAAAGCTGCTCTATCTTTTCTTCCCTAATTCATGAAGTGATTTACCTGGCATCTGAAAACAAAGAAATAAGAATTGTTCAGTGGCTTCTGATGTGTATTTGGTAAATTAAAAAGGTCTCTAAAAACAAAAATGAAGATTCTTTCAGTGAGAGTAGAAAGACTGGTGATTCTGAATACAAAAGAGCAATTACAGGAGTCAATCTGAATACAATTTCTGGAAACCTCAGAAGCATACTCTGATATGTGTTATTGGCAGCACTGCTTTGAATCTGCTTCTTCTGCTCTTTGAGCAAGCTATACTTATGGCTGCTAAAAAATTGAATTTCAAGTTAACCACATTTTACTGAATTTGGCAAGAAGTGCAGGTATAAGAAAAGGGTGTTGCATATCAGTTTTTTAAACAGAACAAATACATCACAGTTTTCACAAAATAAAAATTTATTAACTGTAACAAACAACATATAAAATGACAAATAAGAAGTGCAGGGTGCATGAGTCATTAACATATGTGCACTCTTGTCATATGCCCTTATTTTCCACTGGAGTTGGCTGGAATTAACACTGTGGCAATCTGTGCTGGCTCTTGGGCAGGTAGGAGGTAAAGCAAGAAGGTATATGGGATGAGACCTGCTCCGCAGAGCTGTCTATGAAACACAGTGGCTGCTGCAGTGGAATGACTGGATGTTTTGTTCCACACTGCTTTGCAGTGCCCGCATTTGCTAAATCAGGATGTTCGGTCTTCAAGGTACACTGTTCAAGTGTGCCTTTTCTCCAGTCTGTTGTGTCACAAAGGCCAAACAGACCTATGGAAAAGATCTACCCTTTTCTTTCTTTTCTTTCTTCTAATCATCATCTGCTCCTTCTCAGCCAAGGTCACTGATAAGCAACAACAAAACAAAAAAAGGCACTGTTAGATTGGAAAGGTCATAGATAAAAATCTCCATCCTTTTCCCATATATATTTTTTCTTATAAAATATGAAACAGGTCAGCCTCATGGTGGGCAGTTCAGAAAGTCTGTCAGTGATGGCTACTTTAAGTCTATCGCCTTTTGAAGAGCTGGCATACAGGGTATGGTCTATCACATATACCAGCTGTAAAAACATGGCAGAAACTATGACTGAACAGGCAATGATCTGTTCATAAAGTGCAGAGACCCCTGAGAAGGTTCTTCAGAGCAGCTGGAGCTCACCTAGACGCATATTCCCAGCCTTTCTGCAACAAGCACTTCTCCAGAGCTGATAAAGGTGAGGCAGTAGCACACTGAAAAAGGAAAAGTAAAACAGGCCTCCCTAGACGCTCACTCTTAAAGCTCAAAGAATACACGCTGACAAATGCTGACAGTGTCCTAAAGGTAAAAGGGGATGTTCATGCAAAGATCAACCTAAAAATCCAGGAATGGAAATGGATAGCTGCTATTGTTTCATTCAGTGAGCAGGTTCTCTGAACCAACAACAAAATGTCTCTATTTTCTTTCCCTGAATAAAAAATAAATGTTTCAAATTTGGTTTCCTCTCAGAAAGCAAGGGACTGCATGTATGAAGGTTCACACTACACGTCTACATTTTACTCATAGAAAACACAGTTTTGGTCACCAGTTACAAGACTGCTTGCAAACAGTCTTATGGTTCTCATCTGTTTTAACGGCATACTAAGGTATCTGTTTCAACGCCACTGGTTTTGCCCCTGCGTGCAAAGAATTATTATTTAGTCACAGAAATTCTACATGCCCACAAACATTTATGCATATTTAGCACATACTTATGAATACTGGGTGTGGACTATTCTATCTTATTTCTTTTTAAACTTAAAATTGACAGTGCATATAGGAGTGTCGTTAAAGTAAACTGGCTATTTGAAAGGCATTTTCTTTGTTCCCTGTCCCCTTATAACTAGACACTATTCTAAGAGAGGGATGGAAGAACTGAAGAGTTCTTAGGGCTGTGAAAGTTAAAAAACAACAACAAAAAAGAAAAGAACAGGCTAGCAGAAGTAGCATATGCCAATAAACCTACCTGAGCTTCCTTTGCTTTTCCAGCTGGTCTTTGGGTTCATGAAGTAGTCCTGACTTCCATCCAAGTATGCCTCCCGACTCCTCTGTGTACCCCTTCTCAACAACCTTGTTGTCCATATCCATTTCTGAGGTTCTTTTTCTTCTCTTTTTTGAGGTCATATGTCCAACGGTCATGGAGTTCTAATTTTCTTTAGCATCAAATTCTGTATACTGGTCAATAGGACCTCAGCTTTTCCACTGGTAGCTTCCTTTAAATTGAACATTTGATTCTTTTTCCCTGCCATGACATTGTTACTCATTTCTCTCATCACAGCCTCTGCATCTTTTACTTGCAATGTCCAAAAATCACCTTATTTCTTGTCAGAATGCTGCAGCTTGGCCTGCACCTACTACCCCTGAGGACTGAAGCATGCTACTTTCCTGGAATATGGAGGTCCAGTAACTCCACTCAGAGTAATGCCCTTAAGCTCAAGTAGATCCAAACACGCAGAATATTTTAAAAGTTTGAGAAAAATTTTTTTTAATCACTGGAAATGATGAAATCGGGAGTCTGATGAAAACTGGAGTTTGAGATTGGGAGCTGAATGGTCACAGCCAAAGGGTCAGAGGATTGTGAAATTCTGGATGAACTAAGTTTGTTTCTCTCAGTAAATAAGCAACACACCACCTGTGCAGGCATCTTACCACTGCTGGAACAGACAACTTTTTCTATTTGTGAAGATAGTTTAACTTGACCTGCATAAACTCTGGGTGTTTCCTAGCAAGACCGGGAATGGACTCTGTGTGTGCATGTGCTGAAAAAACACAAGTATTACTCTGTAGTGTCAACTCCAAGCCCAAGGAGTTTGTTTTTGTGGATTTTTAAATCAGTCAAAACTATGCTGCATAACCAAGACACTGCAGAAATACCATTCTGAATTCATAACAACTTGTCTTAGACATACCAAGACCACTACAAAGATACACAGAAAAGAAGAAGCCCTGCACTCAACCTTATCATTTTCGATGACATAACAGTTTTATTTCTTCCTAAATATGCACATACCCAAAAAACAATCCTGAATATTTATGCAAGGGACATGACAGCCACGATGTATGCAAAGTTGTTACAAACATAGTTTAATATTTAAACACGGGCCTTTTCCTCTTCAGACAACAGAGGAATCAGTATCAGTATCTCTGAAAACGTTACTAAAACAAATCACCAGTGCTTATTTAGAAGCTGGACTGGCATAAGCTACTCAAAAATTCAGAAAATTAAGCCATTTGATTTAACAACTAATTCTGGGGAATGAGATAAGAAGTAAAGGGATGAGCCACTGACTCACAGTATCACAAGAGGCCTGGGGAACCCCTTTCAAGGGTATTCCTTACGCGAGAGAATGCCCTGCTGCAGCACTGGAAGGAATGCCAGAGCATCTCCTCCAAGAGAAAGAACAAGCAGTCCCTACAGTTTATCCTCATAACAAACCTTGGATATCCTCTCTTTCTGCATTTTGGCTATTCTATTTGAACCAAGGAACTGTTCGGGAAGTGACAAAGATGGACTAGGTTAAATGCTGTAACATGGTACTTATTCACACCACATTAGGCAGAGGAACACTAAAATTAGGCATAAAATTTTATTCCCTTGGTAATATCCTCCGGTATTGGCTAGAGACAGGAGGAGAAAAGGGAATTTCCCTTGGAAAAATTAAGCAAGCTATTGATATCTAATATAGGTATTGTGGCATTACATCTTTCAAGTAACTATCACCATTTCTATCGGGGGGGGGGGGGGGGGCGTGGTAAACACAGCAGCAGATGAAGA
>NW_009258947.1:3335629-3340064 GCF_000687185.1 Egretta garzetta
ACAAGAGAGACAGGAAAAAATTAGCCATTCAAGTGAGCAGTCTAAAGGCTCTTTTGAATGGTTACTGTACTGTCCCTTACATTCTGTCTGTAAACAATCCTATTAATTACAAAAACATGAGAAAGTGAGGAGATGTTTTCTTTTGATTTTACTGGAGCCGCATGAGAAATATGTCTGGCCTACCGCTCTATAGAAAGATATTACAGGCCTGATCCACAGCTCATTGCTGTCTTTCCTTTGGGGTCAGCAGCAGGCCCATGGAAAGCAGGAACAAAACAGCAGCCTTCTTAAAAACCTACCATGGAAATAATTTTTTTAAAATTGCTGCTTTGCACTGATTCTCTTCACCTAGAGATGGACAGCACTTTCCGGATTCAGACTGAAACAGGTGAAGTTATACCAAATGAACATACATCCGTAGCATCCCATGCTCTTTTTAATCAACTTCCTGATTAAAAAATGCCACGCTGACATAAGGTTTGAGAGATGTAGACTTTTAATACCTTGCAAAATAATACACCCTGGTGCTGGTTGGGTTGAAAATCTGTGATCTTACAGATGTTTATGAGTTTGCTTGGTGCAAAGTTATAATCAATTTGGTTATGAGGGGCCCTCAAGACACATAAAATTTATCCTGAAGGAAACTGGTTTCTGAAACCAATTGCCTGGATCCATTAGGCTGGTGGGAGTTTCAGCAAACCAAAGGGTCCTCTGGCAGACGCAACATTGATTTCTTAATGTTTACAACCTACCAGACAGTTCTATACCAGACCTGACTTGATGGATCGCTATGGGGCACCCGCAGCCTTGGCTACTTCCATAACCAAGCTGGCTAGTTTCGTGACTTGGTGACACTGTTCCACATCTGCAGCTTCAGTGCAAACAGACTGAACTAGTACATGCACTGCAAATCTGATCTGAGATCAGATTTTAAATCCGATCTAATAATGATGTCTACTGTTTTCCTGACTAAAAGTATGATCCCTTTTAAAGGATCAAAAATCCTATTGTGGTTTTTGTCTGTCTGTCTCCACATCCTACTCCCCCTCCCAACACAAGACATTCCCCCTTCATTTTGGTTTCATTACATTTTGCTGCTTTTTCCTCTATGGCTAAAATAGGCAGAGTGGTTCTAATCAGAGCAAAATACTGTGAGGGATTCTAAAGAGATAATCTTTGTCAACAACCTACAACAGCTTTGATTTGCTCTCCTTGTGACTTTTTAATCTAGGATATGTGGAGAAGATGATGCTGTTTGGTCTGCACCCATTTTCATTCCATAGAAATCTGGCTCCACTTCTGTTTAAAACATCACTGATAATCTTATTAGGATTTCTGATCACTCTTATTATAAGAGACAAAAGGTCAGTAAGCCATAAAGTTTTCTTGTACTATACTATCAAGAACTTCACATCTTTATTGAAAGTTGATCAACATGATGCAAACATTTACCAAGTTCAGGCAAACTGATATTAAATTCAGTATTCCTCTAAGGATATTCAGTGTTGTATACGTATTTAATATCAAAGTACTTTTCCACTACTGAATCTCTCAACAAAACAATGACTATGCTCAGAGCTGATCAAGAAATAGGTTCTAACAGAGAGAACTTTGTTTTGTAAATGTGCTTGTGCAATGCACTTAAAAAGAAATGCACATGCTGATTTCCCGTGGAAATGCGGATGGATGGCAATTATATTTTCATTCTTTTGGAGTCCACGCAAAAGCCTGACTGGTGCAGAAGAACAGTTTTCAAAACAGTACCTCTTTTGCCATTCATATAGCAAAGTTTCTATGCCTAGCTAATAAATCGTCACATATGTGTATGCACATATGTGTATGTAATCAAAATACTCCTTTGCATATCTTATGCAGCTCCTCAACACAAAAATTAAACAAAATAGAAAAGAACAGGAAAAAAGAGATCATCAGAAATGGTCCTTAACAAATCTGGAGAAATAATACACCTCTGAATACAATGAAGTAGCTCCTCTTCTTTCTTAATTGTCTTTGTCTCCAAACACACAGTTGCTCAATTCTATAATATGTAAGATACAGGATTGTACAACAAAGTCATACTATGAACTAAGAACTATGATAAAATTGATGCCCTTTTCGAAAATGTGGGCATATAACTGGGTATTTTGATCTAAAACAAAGAAACCACTGCAAATGCTTAGTATTTAACTATTGCTCTTGTTGGTGAAAATAAGGGGGGGGGCAGGAGGAGGGGGGGAGAATAGCATTCACTCTCCAGAAAGTTCAGGCTGTAAAATGCATACAAAATTTCATCTACTCTTATCTTAGTCTCAAATGTACCGAATTCTGCATTTACTCATTGTAATCTCTTTGTTTCACTTGATAAATCAATGTGGTCTTTAAAAAAATATAACCGTTACTTTTTTTCCCAGTGAAAAATCCTGGTTTATTGCATACAGTCTTACATCACTCTGTATTTCTAATGTTAGGAGTGTTATGTTGCCATCTCAATTGTTTTTAAATGTGTCATATTGCAAACAAGTATAAACATATATTCACCAGACTACACCACCAAGTTTAACCTTATCATTCCAAACTTGAAGAGCCTTGATAAATCATCAGGAGTATCTGCTAACTGCTTACTAAGGGTTAACAGCTTGTTCCAATATTTTTCTTTTTGTTTGCAGAGTGACATGACAAAGGCTTTTATTTGTTTGGTAATTTTTGAAAATAAACTATCACAGAAAACTGAAATGTCAATTAAAAAAAAAAAAGAGAGAGGCAAAAACTAAATATCGTTCAGAACTGTATGCTGTTGTTCTCCAAAACAACATAATTAAAGGTAACAAAACCCCCACATCTCTCAAATTAAAGCAAATCATTCATTAAACTGTTCTATAATAGTCACAAGAACTATGTAAAGACAATTAAAGGATAATAATTTCTACTTAACCTCAACCTTAACTGCAGTTTCAAAATTAGGTCAGTTAAAATGAAAATCACCATTTTTAAGACGATTAAGAATCATTAAAATCGGATAAAAATATTCCTAAATGACTACACGAAAAAAAGCAAATGTAACTAAATGTTAAAGCCCCCCCCCCCAAATTTTATACACAGCATCAGAATTATATAAGAAATGCCTATCAATGGATGCTCTGTTCGAGAAGTGGGATTCCAGTCTGACTCAGTGTTATTATCTGGCAAAAAAATATGTAATTCAAAAGATAGCTTGTTTATTTTCTTCTTCTGTTTTCTCCTTTCAATAAAGCAGCCTTTATAAGGGCACATATATAACGAGATATTTGGAGCTGAGAGAATCACTAGTAATTTGTCAACCAGTAACTTCAGGTTTTAGCATTAGTAGTGAGTTTGTGTTAAATAAGCATTTTTTTTTCCCCTTCAGCCAAGAAAATGCATACCACACCAATCAAAACTAATCACATCTGGGCTTTCATTGAAACAGTAGTTGCTAATTTTACAGGTCTGCCCACATTGTTCTAGAAAATAGGAAGGAGAAATCTGACATGTCGAGCAGTCGTTATTAAAACAACAACCGCTGAGAGCTCGATCCCGTTTTCACTGGAAGCAATGTCAAACTCCCCGTTGACTTCAGGCAGAGCAGGATCGGGCCCTGAGCTGCTCAGCCTCCTCCAGCTCCGTGCACGGGAGGATGTGCTGAGGAGCTGGGGTGGGAGAAGCACAACACCCAGCTATTCTTTTGTTAACTGCCCAAAGAGTTGAACTTTCCATCACTTTGTGAACAACAGCAAAGTGCCCGGCAAACAACAACGGTGATAAAAGGACATATTTACCTTGAGGGAATAGCAAAGAGAAAGTCGTAGAATCGCAAAACAAAGTAGTCCAAACGAATTATCTACGCATGCAGTCCAAACGCGCACCTTCAAGTAGGCCAGAGTCTGTCAAGCAGTCGTCTCGGCACCAGCCACCCTGCCTTCCATCTTACGAGATTCACCCAGAAAACTGACAAACCTGCTCCACGACAACAAAACTCTCCTAATGCTTTTGAACGCCCACCATTTGTTCTCCATTCATCCAATCAACTTTCCACTGCACATCTTCTCCTGCGACTGAGGCTCAGAGGCAGGATCCCTTCTCATCTGTATGCTAATTATTTTGCCACATGGACAAAAGTAATAATGCTTTCAGACAGGAAACCAACGGGCCTGAAGTCGAAGGCAGAAATTAATAAGTTGCCACCACTGAAGGCTGAGAAGATGGGCATGCGTGCAGCTCTGTGCCTGACGGATCAGCTGTAACCTCCATTTAAGAGCAGCAGAGAGGCGTCGGGCGGGAGGCAGCCTGGGCAGCGCGGCACGCATCGAGCCCGGCTTCCCTCCGAGACCACATCCCTGCAGCAGAGCAGCGCCCGTGGCAGATTGCTGACTTACCCCGCCGCCGCCCGCGTCCTTTAAGCAGCGCCACGCACATCCAT
>NW_009258947.1:3341797-3342268 GCF_000687185.1 Egretta garzetta
CTCCGCTACAGAACAGCCCCCCCCACCCCACCCCCCCAAAAAGAAAACAGTAATTCGGCCTCTAAACGTATCTTTAAAATAAAAGACTGAGTGAAAACCATCATTGTTTGGCCGCTGGGGTACCCCTCCAGCTGGATTGCTGAAGCCTCGCTTATTTTACCTGCTCACACCATCTTCTCCCCTTTGAAACAAAAGACATGAACCATTTCCCGGGGAAAGGGCCAGCAGCCTCCCACCGTTAGCGACTTGCGCCTCTCAACTTTGTGCAGTCAACAGCCCAGACGTAAACAAGGGCTCGCCTGCGGAAGGGGCCAGATTCGCGCGCGCCCCTTAACAGCGTTTTCCCCAGCAATTTGACGTGGGTTTCGCGGCTCTTGCTGGCTCCCCTGCGCCGGGGGACCGCGTCGCTAAACGTGTCGCGCAGGCACAGACAATAACTGGGAAGAGGCACCTCACCGCCTTGCAACGCCG
>NW_009258947.1:3342859-3343270 GCF_000687185.1 Egretta garzetta
CTCCCGCCTCGCCTCGCCCGGAGTCACGCTGCGCCCTGAGGCGGCGGCGCCTCTCCGCGTAGCAGCCCTCGGCATCCCCAGCCACCACAGCAGCTCCGCAGCCGCACCCCGGTGGCGGGAGAGGGGCTTTTGGGGGGGAAGCCTGTCACGGGGATTCGGGGGAGAGCCGGCCTGCTGGGGAAGGGACTAACAATAGCAGAGCCCTCACGACTTCCACGCTTTTGGTGGAAAACGCAGTGTTTCCCCCAGAAAGCGAAAAAAGGACTTACGTGTCTCTTCCCCCGCCCCCCATCTCCACCTCGCTCGTGGTTCGGTTGCGGTATTTTTTTTTTTTTAACCCTCCCTTAATTTTTCTCTGTCATCTCTGGTTACATCTCCCCGCGCTCGCAGGGCTCCCCCGAGGCCGAGGCG
>NW_009258947.1:3343392-3345432 GCF_000687185.1 Egretta garzetta
ATGTCAGGTTGGGTTTTTTCCACCCAAATCAACGTAGCCTGAGAAGCGCACGCACCCCCGGTGATCCAAGGGCCCCTTTGCGGGTGCATAGGGGTACCTACACCCCTACCGAGCGACCCCGTCGTGTTATAGGGTAAGGTTTACGTTGCAGAATGCAGAATCTTCGGGTACCTGTACTGGGGATTCAAAAATCAAGGCTTGGCTTTTCCCTCTGCTAAAGCTAACCCCCTTATGTCAGACCCTGGCTAGCCTCAGTCAGATAGGGAAGGCGACTACGTGGCACACGTATCATGGCAGGTGTCTTCAAACTTTCTGAAGGCGATTTAGCTGGAAAAAAAACCCTCATCGTCTTGTCCGGCCTTCAGGATGACACAAAGCAATGGCCCGGCGCTTCTCCCACTGAAGACAAAACCAATACCTGCTTTAACGGGGGCAGAATGTGTATAAATCCTGTATTGGTGAGAGTTAAGGGGGGGAGGGGGGAGGAGGACACGACACACTGCATAAATTAGAAACACTTACAGAAAGACCAGTGTGAAAAAAAAATTTGGGAGACTGGTGATTCATTGGCCTAATTATCCTCCATAAGACGTTAGGGTATGGGTTTAATGTTGTGGGTTGGATTCTCCCTCCCCCAGCCTGTGTCTCGTCAACGCGCATTATCCATGGGGAAAAGGAGATGCAGGTCATGTTTAAGCAGCGTTAATGAGAGCACAGTATTTTTCCTGAAGGTTAAGTTAGCCAGGTTAGCAAATTTCAGGTAAAGTATGCTTGAAAACCTTCCATTTCTTTTTCTTTCTCGCTGGCAGCAGTTTCTAACGAGACTTGAAACATTAGACAAACACAGAAAGCAGAATTCAGGCATCAGACGAACCCACTACTGTCAATAAGGGAGTACAATTTCAGCTTGACAGGAGTATTACAAGAATATACCCGCTAACGAGCAGCCTTAATTGGCCTGCATATTGTGGCTGTCACTGTTAAAACCTGTTCCTATACAGTCCTATTTTATACATCCTTTAAACGTATAGTCCTCTAAAGCAGCTAAGGAGACAATACTTTACTCACTGGGCTTTTGATTTTGGGTGGGAAAGAAATGGGAAGAAAAGGAAATGAAAAGAAAATAGGAAAGCCTATTAAGAATATGGTATCAGTGACTGAAAAACTACGTGAAAGTCAAACGTATAGCAAAAAAAAGGCAACACTTGGTTTCGGTGCACTTTGTCAGTTTTGAACGTAAATTATTATTTACCCACAGATTGCAATGGCTGCAGAGGTTTCACTGGCAATTACTCTACTCAAATCTTTTAAAATGTAGTGTGTTCTTTAACAGATCCCACCTTTTCCTCAGCAGGACACTTTGTCTTAAAAGTATTTTTAATTCAGTGATTTGCAGGAGTTCACCGCTCGTCCTGGCAAATCCTTCACACAATATAGTTTAACGCGTGGCTTCAGTTTCCAGTACAGGGTCATGCTCATAAAGAATACAAATGAAAGAGAAGATATTAAAAAAAAAAAAAAGTTACTGCGCATGTGCAATTGGCAGTTATTAAATGATAACAATGTAACTTCTAGATAATAAAAGTCAAAATACCGAACAGGGCAGAGCAGATCGTGTCCTAAGGGTATGTAAAGTTCCTTACTTTAAAGAAGTTATTCCTAGTCCGACTGAAAACCGCCTAACCTGCAAACTTGAATATAAAATACCGTTGCAACTGAAGACCGCAAAAGTCATTTGTGTGTAGAATGAAACCTTAGAAAGGTCTTCCAGATCAAGTTTCAATCAATGAAATGCCTCCCATTGTCGAACTTCGGAAAACGGGGAGTTGCGGTGCAGAGGCAGGGAAGACCCTAGGCATAATAGTGCTGGCGAGGGCAAACGGGATTTTGAGGTGGTGAGCTGGACGCGGTGTTTATTCGCCCAAAAAGAAGACAAACGACTGCATTCAGCTGCACAAAGCTGCTCTTTTGCTACGAAGAAAAAGCCTGGCTAAGCGTGGCGACACCAGCGATGTCCCTCGCCCTGCGGGAGCTGAACCG
>NW_009258947.1:3345640-3346657 GCF_000687185.1 Egretta garzetta
CGTAATCGCCCTAATGAGATTAATCAGTGAGTTAGCAGCAGTCAAACGTCAGGGTGGCAAGGAGGAACCCAGCCAAGCTCGGTAATTAACTTTGGGGGGCAGGGGAAGGGAGCCGAGCGCGCTATCGGTCGGGCTTTTCCCGAAGTTTACCGGGGTTTACCCGCGAGCCTTTGGAAGACGCTGACGGTTCAGGTGGAGGGGGGGGGGGGGGGCCACTGCGTGCCGTAAGACCGCCTGCTAACGCACAGCATCCCCTCGCTGCCAGCGGGAGCCCTCTGAGGACACCGGCACCGCTGCGAACGAGCCGCCCCGGCCGCCGGAGCGGCGCGGCACTCGACTCCGAGGGCAAGACCTAACTTCCAACGCCAGTTCCAACGGGCGTGCTAAACATGGCCGATGCCAAAGGAGTGTCAACTCCCGTTCCGTTTTAAAAATCCACGGGAAAAGTCCTCTTCCTGAAATCAGAGGGGGGCGAGAAAAGAGCGCCCTTTAAACACCCATCAACCTCAGATTAGCCCGGCACATTAACGCTACATCTGTTGCAGAGTGTTTTGTGAAACAAACAGAGAGGGATTTTAGTCAAGTAATTTAGAGTGAGTTACTTCATGTAGACAAGTCAGAGACCTGGTCCCTAGCTGACCTCCATAAAAGTGAAACTTCTCTCCACCTGAAATCCAGCACCCACCACCATTTCGCCGCTGCAAGTACGAAATATAAAAAGTGATTCCCCGCAGGTTATAAATAAAATCCAAACGTATTTATTTGCAAGAAAGAGAGTACTGCATAGCTCCTTTTCTGTCCTTAAGAGGAGTATCGTCAACCATGCAAAGCTTTTATCATGTAAAAACTCTACTTTTATGCACACACCGCTTCTGCAGAAAACAAACAAGCATTTAAAAAACCCTCCTCTTTGCCTAGATGAGGCTGTGCACGCTGCTCAGTCTCAGAAGCAAATGGCATGCTTCTGTTCCATTAAGTTTGATCTTTGTTAGAGACAAATAAAAGCAGCAAACCTGT
>NW_009258947.1:3349004-3426919 GCF_000687185.1 Egretta garzetta
CGGGGGGGAGGAGGGGACAAGACGGAGACCTCAACCTCTGCGTGCCGTAAGACCGCCTGCTAACGCACAGCATCCCCTCGCTGCCAGCGGGAGCCCTCTGAGGACACCGGCACCGCTGCGAACGAGCCGCCCCGGCCGCCGGAGCGGCGCGGCACTCGACTCCGAGGGCAAGACCTAACTTCCAACGCCAGTTCCAACGGGCGTGCTAAACATGGCCGATGCCAAAGGAGTGTCAACTCCCGTTCCGTTTTAAAAATCCACGGGAAAAGTCCTCTTCCTGAAATCAGAGGGGGGCGAGAAAAGAGCGCCCTTTAAACACCCATCAACCTCAGATTAGCCCGGCACATTAACGCTACATCTGTTGCAGAGTGTTTTGTGAAACAAACAGAGAGGGATTTTAGTCAAGTAATTTAGAGTGAGTTACTTCATGTAGACAAGTCAGAGACCTGGTCCCTAGCTGACCTCCATAAAAGTGAAACTTCTCTCCACCTGAAATCCAGCACCCACCACCATTTCGCCGCTGCAAGTACGAAATATAAAAAGTGATTCCCCGCAGGTTATAAATAAAATCCAAACGTATTTATTTGCAAGAAAGAGAGTACTGCATAGCTCCTTTTCTGTCCTTAAGAGGAGTATCGTCAACCATGCAAAGCTTTTATCATGTAAAAACTCTACTTTTATGCACACACCGCTTCTGCAGAAAACAAACAAGCATTTAAAAAACCCTCCTCTTTGCCTAGATGAGGCTGTGCACGCTGCTCAGTCTCAGAAGCAAATGGCATGCTTCTGTTCCATTAAGTTTGATCTTTGTTAGAGACAAATAAAAGCAGCAAACCTGTGTAACGCCTCTTCCTTAAGAGACCCAGTCGGGTTTTTTTTTTTTTTTACTAATACAAGTAGTTTTCTCTTATACTCTTCGATTACTTTCTAGCACTAAATCAGTAAGAATAACAAATGCGCACTAAATGTGCATGGACTACAGGCATACTTAGCTGAACTATTTTAAAATTGAAGGACAGGCTATGGCGTTTTCAGAGAGTTAACTGAATTAACCATCCCTTATTTGCAAAGCTTTTTCTCTTTAAAGAAAAGCTACTATAGGTACGAAACATCTCAGATAGTGCTCTTTCACAAGACTACTCTTACACGAGTGTTCCCCTTGAAAGTACGGATCCACTGGTTTCAAGCGTCATTTCAGTGTAAAAACAGAGTATCTTATAATCTTTTATTTAATTGTACTCGGCTGTCAGGAGACTTGAGCATTCCAATCTGTGAAGTTTTCGTCCCCGGTTCTCCGTATCAAACAAGTACCGTCCAACATGCAGCAAGTTTATATAAACAACAACATGCTTAATGCATGCAACGTTAGGCGTTCCTATAGTAAACACACACTTTAGGATTTTTTAATCTGCTGTTCTGCAGCCCAGTATCACTTCGGCTGCACAGCAGTATTGCCAGAGGAACTTGAAAAGAGCAAACAACGGACATTTAAGTACAAGCTACAGAACGACTGCAAAAATCACAATAATCTTTCCAGTTAGCTACAAGAATCAACCCCCACCCTGCACAAAACACAGCCCCCACCTGCACCGTTAACCATTTACAAGTTAAACATAAGCAAGACATTTCAGCACGGTTAAGAAACACCCTGGCTTACTACAACTTTGAAAGGATGAGGAGTAAGAAGCATACCACAGAGACCCAGAAAAGGCTGCTTTTTTCTTCATTGAACACTGAAAAGATACCCCATGTTCCAGGGAATTCAAAAAATATATATATATTAAAATACACCCACCAACACTGAGTAAAAAAATCAGGGGGGCTTCAAGAAGACTGCAGGGAAAAAGCTCTCACTCTCTTTAGTGTGCAGAAGCTTAGGGGGAAAAAAATGTCGCCCTGGCAGGAATGACAAATGCAGTAGGATAGGCTAGCAGGCCTGAGGGATCTGTTTTACTTCCACATACATCCTCTAATGCACGCACTCCCACTCATCCTCTCGAGATGCCTTTTTTTTTCCTCCACTTTTTTTTTTTTTTTTTCACCAGCTCCAAATCCCCGGCATATGACCTTCTGTTAAATAGATAAAAAAAAATTTGCTTATCAGTCATGCAAATGAGGCTGAATTCATTTTCCACAACAGATGGCCTCATAGATAATGATGATGGAAGAGAGAAAATTGAATGTCTCTCACAAGGTGGTCATGGCAACCGAGAGCAGAATAATATCAATAATAAGCTCACTGCATAATAAGGTTGTCAATCCCACAAATCAAAGTCTCCAGCTAAATCAGGTATCCCACCCCCAGCTAGTTATCAGGTAAATAGAGAAATAGAGAGCGTCCTTTTTCTTTTTAAACGAGGAGCTATGAAAAGAAATGGTAGCTCCAGCGACTCCAGGGTGCGAGGGGGAAGGAAGGAGCAGAAGAGATTTTGCTCCGCTAATTGCGTTTTATTTAATGATTCGGGGAGGGGGGGTGATGGGTTTTTCCTTTTTTTTTTTTTTTTTTTTTTTTTTTGAGGTTTTATTTGTTGGAGGGGGGTGCTGGTCTGGTTTTTAATAGCGAGGCTGGTGTTTTGAACTCGATCTGCTGCCGAAGCCTTGCCTCCCCTCCCTGTGTCTGATGTGGAGTGCTGCATTGATGCAATAGCAGCTCGCCTCAGGCTTCCACCTTGGCTCCCAGGGGGCCATCCCGCAAAATGAATCAGCAGCCATCCTGAGCAGACTGATTAAAATGAAAATGGCAAGGCACATGTCTGGGCGGAACTAGAGCTGAGCTGCGCTGCCTGTCTGGCAAGCATGCTCAATATAGCTTTTGCTAATAATGGCTTACCGCCTTTCGTTTTTTTAAAGGTATTACCGTCACCCCTTCCCCCACCCCCTAAACAGATAACGGTGCTGGGGGGTTTCCCCCCCTTCGTTGTATACTGCTCACAGCTAGCGTTTGCCAGACTGACATGCAGCGATTGTGAAAAGGCACACTTGCTTTGCAGGGATTTTCTTCGCAGATGCGCTGAAATACCAAGGCAACGTATTAACATGCAGCTATAAATTATTCCCAGATATTAGCTGGGAAAGAAACCTCAGAGGAAGAGGAAAGCTCAGTCGCTACCACAAACGTCATTTTCCCCCCCGTTTTTACACCTCAGCTTGCAATGGCACCTTGTGCATTATGCATCACGAGAAAATGACTGCCAGTAAACGCAGAGCAACTTCCTGGCGCTCTCCATGCACCACCGTGTTTGACAGACTCCGGGCTGTATCTCTACTCCCCCCCCGCCCCTTCCCCAAGCAGATAAGTGCGTGCAGAAAGAGCCATTTAAAGCATGCATCTCCTGTAGCCCTTCGATGAAATAGAAACATTTTGCGGACAGCTTCGATGTGCAAAAACAGCATCGAGAAAACATCGATCCATGCACGCACGGGATCTGAAACCTGGGCAGACTGGTGTTTCGTGGGGTGTGGGTGGGGATAGCTGTGCCTAGGGATTTTTCTTGTCGGGTTTGGTGGGGGGTTTTTTAAGCAAACAGCACAGTGGCAGACAGATCTCGGGAAACCGGCATGTATGTGCTGTACGTATGCACATACACCCCGATGTGCCTCCGGTTAATTCCTGGTTTTAAGCCGCTGGGATTTTTTTTTTTTAGCAATCTTTCCAGAAACTGAGTTGCGTTAAGCAGCAGAAGATTCACAGGACAGTAACTACCTCTCTCTCTTGGAGTGCTGAGGTTACCACACTACACACTCTATCAGCAAAGCTTTCACTTAAAACAGATTTGTTTTCCTTACCTCTGTGTTTCAGAAATGCAGGTCTGCTCTGTAAAGTGACTCTATGAAAATGGCATCTGGCAGGAGCAGGGGGAAGCCTTTCGGGGTCCATCATCCCTCTTTGCCGCCAGTTTCTCACTGTGACCCTTGCAGGTGCGCTCTGGGGCTGCGGCAGTTCAGGGTGGATTCATATTCTGCGTAGTAGCAAGCTGTCCTGCGGGCCAAAGGCTGCTGCCAGAGCTGCGAGACTGTGGGCTCGACCTCCTGCACTGGGAAATTAGTTAACGGTGTGGAAGGTAAGAGGAGAGTCCATCCCCTCCTGCCTCCAAGGGAGCAGGCAGCAGTAAAAAAGCAATAAGAAGCTGCCGGGGCACAGAACCCCGCAATTCACACGGGATGTTTTGATAAGGTTACCAGTCCGTACCGTGAAAGATAAGAGCGCAAACGTGGGAAAATAGACACGAAAAAATCAAAGCGGTTTAATTGATAAATTAATAGAGCTCTTGTGCCCTTTGATGTGTTTGCAAGTATTTCTGAGCTCTGAAGAGCATTTTAATGAAAGCCTTATTTTTAAAGGCCTTGTTAGAAATTATGCACTGAACATTTAATATTTCGATGTAAGTTGCTCGCTTGCTTCCCCTTCCTTCAACAGAAAAATATTTAATTTGTTGAAGATTAGCTTCAAGTTTAATTTTCTGTAGTCCCATTTTCCTATAGTTATTCCCTATATAATATTTTTTACATATATATTCATGCGTAAAGCTACTCCTTGTTACTAAAACACATCTGGGTTTTCCCCCCTTTTAAACAATAAAACCCGGGCTCTCTTGGTTACCTGATGTTGTAGCTGTTCATCTGTGAAACAAGAAACAACCGTGCTGATGAACGTATACAAAAATTCTAATTCTCTGCTCCCAAGATAAGGTATTCCTGGGATCTGCAGCACTGCAGAACACCTCCCCCACCACCCTGTCAATGTATTTCAACTTCAGTGTATTGACAGCAACTGCCCCAGCCTGAGTCTGGCTCCAGTGAAGCATTTATATTCCTTCCACCCAGCCCTGTGGATCTTTGCAGGGCTCAGGATGCCAACCCAGGACCCACTCCGGAGAAATAAATTCTGAGAAAATGAATGAATCATAAAGCCATATTGCACGGCAGAGTCACATCCCAGCCTGTGTTCTACAGTTCATTCTTATGCAAGCTTAAAAAAACCCGTGGTTTAAACCCTAAAAAGGATGGCCTATGGCAGGCTGTGAAGTAAGGGCTGTAGGAAACCTTCCAACAAAAGGGGCCAGGAAGCACAGAAGTCCACCTCTCCTCAACATTAGCAATTACACCATCACAGTACCCCCTCCCCAAATATTTATCTAATCTCTGCTTTAATTATTTATACTCGTTGCTTTTTTCTGCTGTCCTTGGCAGTTTAGAGCACAAATTAACTGTTCTCTGTTCCTCTGTGTGGAGACATTCCGCCTAGGGTTTTTTCCCTTCCTCCTGCCCAACCCTTATCAAGTTTTAACCCCTTTTCTACTGGACAGAAAGCTCAGGCTGTGTGAGCACTGTAATTGCTGCCCATTTAAAATGGCTATGCTTTCAAGAGACACCAGGAATATTCCCCAGCCTAGCAGCAGACTGCTTACCAGACTGGTAAACATAGCATCGCAGGCAAAAGTTAGAGCATACAGTGCAACTATTGTCCTGGGATATGAAAGTAGAGTCTGAAGTCTAACCTATGTGCTAAAATGTGTTTCTTTGTATTTTTTTTTCTTTAGGAAACAAGCAGATTTCCACATAATGAAGCTATTTGGGTGCTACTGCTTGGTTCATGCTGTATTTATTAATATCAGTGAAAATAAACAGTGACAATTGCCCAGGGATAGAAAGCCCTTACAGTGCCACTAATCCTTACATTTCTTAATCTTCCCTATCTTTTCCTAACACTGGCATTTAGCATGCCCAGAAACACCAGCCTAGGGCGTTATGATAGCCACTAAGCCGGAGCATTTACTGAGTATATGTGCATTGGGTAACTACTTTTTTCTATCTGACGTTGAGCAACCTTCTGGTAATTAATGGCTGGCTCCTAAGAAATCTCCAGTTGGGAAGGGGCACCATGGGCTAACTAAGTTCTTTGCAAGGATTAACCAGAAAACCTGGTGCAAACAAAGTGTTTAGCAGATACTGGTCATTCCAGTAGCTCAGTCCCCACCTTCACATCCATAAGAATATCTGAAAAACAGTCCTTCCCAGTCCATAAAGGTCTTGCCAATTTACTGATAATCTCTGATATTTTCCCAACCTAGTGACTTTATCAAAAGCGGCAGGTTAATATTGATACCATATTCAGTAAGGACGTGTAAAGATCACTTTGATGAGACTCAGAAGAACATCTTGCAAACACTGCTCCAGCACAGCACAAGGACATGGTGGAAAGTACACCTTTAAGTAAGTGGGCTTCACCCAGACAACTCAGATAAAACATAATACACATAAGGCTCAGAGGAAAATAAATAAATTATTTTGTTTCAAGCAGACCTTGTCTCAGTCACAAGGTTATACGCAAAACATTGCTCACACTGCACCCAAACTAGTAATTTATGCACAAGCAGGGCACAAATATTCTTCAATATCCATAAAGTGGTGTGCACTACTTTGTTTTTCCAGTTATGAAGACTTTATACTGAAATGGCTTAGTGTCCAGTCCCCATGAACCACTGAGCAAAAAACCGTGCATATGAGTGCATCCATATGTGCAGAAATCCCCTAGAATATTGAATAACTGCTTGCTGTTAGCCCCCAAGTATCTCTTTTCCTCAAATACACTGTCCAAAATGTCAAAAGCCATTAAGTGGGGAAAGAAATCACAGGGATCAAACACCCAGTCCCAGACAAAAAGCTGGTGGCTCCATATAACCACTTAGCCTGAGCATTCTCTATTTGGAGCCATACATATAAGGGAACCATTTCACTGTCTAGAGTGATATGAACACTTAGCATTATTTTGGAAAGTACCTAAAATAGCAGGTATCTCAAGGATGACAGCTTCAGAATATTCACACTGCAGCTTTCATGTGAATATGTAAGCAGTACTTCTGATATTTAGCAAAGGACTCCGACTAAATAGTATTTTCATCAGTGTTCCTGGCCTCAGATACTCAAAATTACTGAACATGTCCTCAAAGTATTTCCATGCAGACACATAGAGTTGCAAGCAAATTTTGCCCATGTTTCAGGCTGGCAGAATGTAAACTGTGTCTAGTCTAGAAGCCAGTCAGACACAGTCAAGTTAATAAAAGGCCTGCCAGCTAAAAGAATTGGTTGAGATAGGTGATGATTATGTGCACTCAGGATAGACATAGTTCTAGTCCCATTAGATACGGAAACTGCAAAATACTCATACATTTGAGTCAGCTGAAGAAAAAAACCTTATTATGGAAATAGGATAAAAATTGCAGGAAAGAGTTCTGAGCAGTAACATGCCTTCATTTTTTCCCATTGACTTTAGCAGAAAGGAGGAGCAGGCCCACAGGGATGTTAATAAATTGGAGAATTCAGCAAAAAAACCCCAATAAAAACAATTAAGGAAATTAAGGGAACAGCTTATGGGAAAAGATTAAAACTAAACTCATAGGATGCAAATAGAAGTTGAAAGAAGAACATCTACCTCAAGGATGATGGAAGGCCCAAAACTGCAAAAAGGGAAAGTTAAAGGTGCCCAAAAGGGATTCCTCATACACACGTATGAGAACTCAGGGTAAGTTAAAATTGTCATAGTTGAATTCCATAGGGGGCGAAAGACAAGGAGGCATTGAATATTGTGCTAGTGGTCTTAGGAGAATAGTTCAAGGAAGTAAAAGTCATTTACAACTGGACCAAACAAAGCGCTGGAAATTATACTGTAGGGAACAATCCTAAAATAGCAGGGGAGGTGTTTAAACAATGTAATAGGTCTTTTCAGCTTCTAATTTTCTTGATTCCTAGTTATTATTAGTTGCTATCCCTATTTAAGTGATAGTCCCCACTGTAAACACTTTTGACTAAATAAGAACCCATAAAGGGAATTAGAAATCTCAAATGAAAAAAAAAAAGAGATAAACAAACCCCTTATAAAATGTTCAGAAATTTTCCAGCTTAAAAGTGAAAAAAAAAAAATGCATAAACTTAGCAGAAAGTAGTTTTCTTTGTTATTTTACAAAATTAACAAGTCTAAGGCTTTCACAGTTCTTGAAAAGACTACAGACCAAGGTGTGTATTAAATTTAAACTTATTCATCAATGACCTGGATGAGGGGACAGAGTGTACCATCAGCAAGCTCACTGATGACACAAAACTGGGAGGAGTGGCTGATATGCCGGAAGGCTGCGCTGCCATTCAGCGGGACCTGGACAGGCTGGAGAGTTGGGCAAAGAGGAACTTGATGAAGTTCAACAAGGCCAAGTGTTGAGTGCTGCACCTGGGGAGGTTTAACCCCATGCACCAGTACAGGCTGGGGGCTGACCTGCTGGAAAGCAGCTCTGCTGAGAGGGACCTGGGAGTCCTGTTGGATGACAAGCTCACCATGAGCCAGCAATGTGCCCTTGTTGCCAAGAAGGCCAATGGTATCCTGGGGTGCATTAAGAGGAGTGTGGCCAGCAGGCCGAGGGGGGCTTTCCCCCCCCTCTACTCTGCCCTGGTGAGACCCCACCTGGAGTACTGTGTCCAGTTCTGGGCTCCCCAGTTCAAGAAAGTTGAGGAACTCCTAGAAAGAGTCCAGAGCAGGGCTACAAAGATGATTAGGGGACTGGAGTATCTCCCCTACGAGGAAAGGCTGAGAGAGTTGGGCTTGTCTAGCCTGAAGAAGAGAAGACTGAGAGGGGATCTCATCAACACATACAAATATCTTAAGACCAGACGTCATGAGGACGGAACCAGACTCTTCTCAGTGGTGCCCAGCAACAGGACAAGGGGCAACAGGCACAAACTGAAACATAAGAGGTTTCAGATTAACATGAGGAAGAACTTCTTTACTTTGAGGGTGACAGAGCGCTGGAACAGGCTGCCCAGGGGGGTTGTGGAGTCTCCTTCTCTGGAGATATTCAAAGCCCACCTGGATGATGTCCTGTGCAACCTGCTCTAGGAGAACCTGCTTTAGCAGGGGGGTTGGACTAGATGATCTCCCGAGGTCCCTTCCAACCCTTGCCATTCTGTGATTCTGTGAAATACAGGGGAGACCATTTCACAGGTGTATACTAAACAGACGTGCAGTTTTAATTTGAAAAAACGGCTACGTGCTTATCAGACCTGCATGCTTTGCTTTTCCCAGTGATGACTTTAGTGTAGACACATGCTTAAATTCTTTGCTGAACCAGGACCTAAACTCCTATTGCTACTAATACTTCAGCAAAGGAGTAATTCTATACTGATGAAAAATCCTGCTGCCTACTCATATATTATTTTAATTATTTGCATTACTATAGCAGTTTGAAGCTTAATCAAAGACTTGATAGGCACACAGGCAAAAAATGTGATCTGAAGTTCTAAACATCTTAAAGAAGATGACCGGTAAAATACAGGATAGCTAAAGAGAAGTTTATGACAGAATTTATAGACTCAACATTGAGATTACAACATATTTCATTGCTTCTTCTGTACTTTCCACAGTTGTTTATAACACGTTTTTTCCATGATGTGACTTAGGAGAACAGACCTCCTGCAGTAAGTGTGTCTTCTAAGGGAATGTGAAGAAATTAAGGGAGAAATAGCAGACTAGAACAGGATGGGGCATAAAACAGGCATCATAGCAAAAAGGTTGCAGAGGAATGGTATAGAGCAGGAAAAAGCCAATGAATTGTTTTTAAGAGCTGCAGCTGAAAGCAGGATTCACTTCAAGGTTAAGACATATACATGTAGGTGGTTAAAGTCCTGTTATAGTCAGTGGAGATCTAGTCAAGACAGTCAACACTGCTTGAAGGAAATTAAGGTGGTCAGATAGGATGTGTCTACTTCAGAAGGAGATGAATAGCTCTCCAGGCTCCACCACATGTGTTTCTCCAATCTCATTTTGCTGGAAGACGCCAAGCCTGTGTTCAGGACACCTAAATTAGAAGAAAGATTCAGGTACAGAGAACTACATGTAGACGTTTTTATCTCACCATGAATATTACTTTTTCAAGGCGATTCGCTTTTCCAAACAAAGGCATCTACTGCTATCTGACACACCCCAGCTTCCAGCTGCTGCTTCAGAAGACACAGGTTTCCCATAGGTCTTCCTGGAAACTTCTGCCAGCCCTGTGGCAATTACCTGACAAAGATGTCATTTTGAGACTGAATTAGGGCGCAGCCCCTAATGACTCTTTACTAGGTATTTTTATACTCTGAATAAGAAACAAAAAAACAAAACCTGAAAAGTTCTGTCATGTTTTCCATTTTTCTTTTGCTTTGTTTCTTTCTCCTCTATCTGAAATATCAATGGTTTTCTGCTTTCAGTAGAAAAATGACTGTATTGTCAGGCAAATTTTCATTAAAAAAACTGCCTAGTTCGTACACTACCTTTCTTTTAAAACATATACAGTTTAGTTACTAAGTTTAGGTAAGTCTCAAAACTATTTAATATTACAAAAAATATTCAGGGGAAAAATATTCAGGAAACAATAGAAATCCATTACATTTATAAGCATAAGAACTATTTGATCCAGGACAGTCAGCAAGTTAATACACGATTAGGCAAACATAAAACAGGACAGATGCTGATCATTGCCCTGGCGTATTCTACAAGGCCCAGCAGCTTGTGTTGTATGGATGTCCTAAGCCAAGGTTTGCAGTGACACTATTGAGCTCAACACTTCAGTTGATACTCTTCCATAAATCAGATCAATTTCTGTTTGAACCAATGCATTCTTTTCCTATCATATACTTTTAATGCCAAAGAATTGTGCATGTGATTGTGTGGTGAAATATATTCACTATGTATTTCACAATGTCTTTTTGCTTCTCTTATGCCTGATATTTGATAATTTTATTGGGAATTTTCCTCTTCATTTATTGCATGGCCAATCATGCCTAAGCCCATTCTCCCCACCCTTCATATGTTTTCATAGATCACCACTCATGTATCTCCCCTTCCATTACTATCTCTATCCCAAGCAGAGTAGTTCTGGCTGCGAAAGTTCTTGCACAGAAGTTATTGATCACCTCTGAACCTCACAGTTGAATTTTTTTCCAATTTACTTTATCTTTTTTGAGATAAGATCACCAAATATGTATGAAAAAGTCAAGACACAGATATGGTATATTTTTAGCTATACATACGTATAGATATATGTATTGCACATGCATACACAGACACTCATACAGTGGCAGAATATCTTCCATTTTATTGAATTCCTTAATGTGACATTTAGGTATTTTGTGAGGGCAGTTCTGGGCACAGCAGTACACACAGGCACACAAAAGGTCACACCCTATTTATGATGGGATTTAATCCCATTTAGGTTATGCAAGACAAAAACTGCCATCCCCAAACCATCCCATTAGCCATCATCTCATCCTCACAAAATCTCATCATCTTTAGACACTCACTGTTTGTTAAGAAAATTTCTCTCTTTAACAACAGCTAGCATTCTGCTCATGCGCAGAATTGTCAGATTAGAGTAGCTAAATGCCTTATTCCAATTGAAACCATAGTGGGCTTCAGAAACTAGTTAAGACTGGAAGGATCTGGGCCAGATGGCACAAACAAAATATATTTAAGAAACCCTCTGTCTTCCCTCCTTATCCTCCCAGCATGCAACTGCAACCGTATTTTTAAAAAGAAGATGCTACACTAGGAAGAAGTGGTGTTCTTCCTTACATGGTGACTTATTAACAAGGATATTTGCCCAGGGACTAAGGAGGCTAAGGGTGCCCTTCTAAGCTTTGAATGTCAGAGAGCAAGACTCTAAATCCCAGGCCTACAAACAGAGGTGCTGGTGAGTTTTAAGAACAACCAGGAATAAGTGGTGCTTTAAAACAGGCAGTCTGCCTCGCTCATAACTGAGCACAAAAAGCTCTTTATACTCAGGTTGTATGAAGCCATGTATGGAAACTTCAAGCAGAACCATGAGAACATGTGCATTCTAGGACACCCAAAAGTTACCTGGTGCTGATTCCAAAACTAGTAACCATCAGAGACAAAATTTAACTATATTATTTGTTGTTGCTGTTAAGAAGTTTGCTTATGTACACATATTTGAGAAACGAAATCACAAATCTGAAATATGTCAGTAACTCCACAAGAAGCATTATAAAGAGGCTGAAATAGAAACCAGGCATGCAAGTGGCATCAGTGACAATCTGTCACTTGATCCACCTTCTAATCCATATCTTTACCAGTCCTGTTCCCACCTCCTGCTCCTTCCTTTGGTATCAGTTTGTCAGCCATCATGCTGAACCTGGATAGCAGGCTGACTATAATCTCACGTTTTTAATTAATTGCTTCACAAGAAGTAAACAGACATACAGCTCCTCTCCTCTCCTCTCCTCTCCTCTCCTCTCCTCTCCTCTCCTCTCCTCTCCTCTCCTCTTCTCTCCTCTTCCCCTCCCTCTCCCTCTCGTTTTCCCTCTCCCCTCTCCCTCTCGTTCTCCCTCTCCTCTCCTCTCCTCTCCTCTTCTCTTCCCCTCCCTCTCCCTCTCATTTTCCCTCTCCCCTCTCCCTCTCGTTTTCCCTCTCCCCTCTCGTTCTCCCTCTCCTCTCCTCTATGAATGCAAGATCCTGCACCTGGGAAGAAATAACTCCATGCAACAGTAGAGACTGAGGGCTCACGTAAGAAGTTTGGCAGAAAATAAATATATATAGATTTAGCAGAAAGTAGGGGGTTTTATTATTTTACAAGATTAACGAGTCTAAGGCTTTCTCAGTTCTTGAAAAGACTAGTCCAAGGTGTGTGTTAAATACAGGGGAGACCATTTCACAGGTGTATACAAAACAGATGTGCAGTTTTAATTTGAAAAAGCAGTTATGTGCTTGTCAGACCTGTATGCTTTGCTTTTCTCAGTGATGGGGACTTGGTGGTCTTGGTGGTAAGCAAGGTGAGCATGAGTCAGTAGCGTGCCCTTGAAGCAGTGAAGGTTACCTGCATATTGGGCTGTACTAGATAGAATATAACCAGCAAGATGATGGGAATTATTATTCTCTTCTAACCGGGATATCTGAGACTATATCTGGAGCAGTCCAGTTTTGGGGTCCCCACTTCAAGAAAAATATCAATAAACTGGAGCCAGCCCAGAGGAGGGCCACCAACTTACAGAGCTGGAATGCATAACATACGGGCAAGGGGCCAAGAGAAGTGTGTGTGCTCAGCCTGGAAGAGGCTAAGGGGGGATTCAGCTGCTGTCTTCAACAATGTTATAGGTGGTTATGTACAAAACAAAATCAGACTCTCCTCAGGGGTGCAAAAATAGTATGAGAGGCAGTGGTCACAAGTTGCAACAAGGGCAGTTCCTGTTGACCATAAGGAAAACATTCTTCACCAGGGGATCAGTCAGCCCTGGAAAGATTTCCCCAAAAGGTTGTGGGATTTCCAGCTTCAAAGATATTCAAAACTTGATTGTGCAAGCCCTGAGCATGTTGCTGTAACTCTGAAGCTAGGCCAACTTTGAGCAGGGGGTGGAACCAGATAACCTCCAGAGATCCCTTCCAACCTAAATTGTTTGGTGATTCTAATCACATATTTAAAATTAAAGTACAAGGGCATTTTCAAAGTTAAGGTTCAATTTCCTGTTCGAAAGTCTTCATGTTAAGCTTCAGAAAAATGTACAACCATTTCTAAGTATAATGCACTTGCTAGATTACAAGCTAGTAGTAATAATGCATGTGATATGAAAAAAAAAAAAAGCCAGCATGTCTGTGCAATCCCAAACTAAGTATATATAGTCCGAAGAAAGAAGGCATGGGTCTGCTCTAACTTGACCAAGTTTTTATATATGAACACACTATATAGCATATATCTGAACTTATATGTTTGTACACAGAATACCCCAAATGATAACTTGTTAACAAAAACTGAATTAGCACAAAAATATATTGCTTATGCAATTTATAAATGATGACATTACTAAATGCGGTGTAAAGTAATTTTCATAGTCAAGATTCACAGGCATCATAGATCTGTAAAACAAAGTGTATTGCCTGAAATGGATCAGGGATAAAATCTGTGAACATTAAAGGAAAAAAAGATCTTCAGCATCATAAGCAAAAGAGAAGCTTGAAGTAAGAAGACAAAAGTGAAACAAATAGATAATATTTTTTAAGAAATAATGATCGTTGTGCTCTGGGGTAAGGATAAAGATTCCAATACAAGCATGCAATCCAAATGTAAAAGGTTTTAGGTAAAGTGAGAAGTATTTTTAAAGTCTTTCTGTGGTTGAAATGGCAGCATTTGAAAAACAGAAGAAAACTACAGCAGGTATCACATTTGTATAAAGCATTATTAATTCTACTGGTTGAACTCCCTCTTTTGACTCATCCTCACTGTGATAGGGTCATTTATTCTTCACTGACTACCTTGCAAAAACAACAACCAGAAGAGGGAAGAAAATAGCTGTTTTCTCCAAACATTGAAAATAAATTGGTTTTAGCCAGATCTATGCAACACACAAATACAATTTAAGCCCAAACATGAGTAGTGATAGTTTCAAGGAACTCTGTCTTTACCCCTAGCATTAAATAGAAGCAGAATGTAATGGAGGAAAGATCCAACTCCCTAAATATTAATACACTAATTCTTGAATTCATTTAATATTTTCTATTGGCAATATAATATTATTGGAGAAAGACATCAGAGTCTGATGTTATTTTTCCTTACGAACAGGAAGTCCCAGTTCATGGAGGAACAGTTGCTTTTCCCTCATCTAAGCATAATTTACCATTATTTTTCAAATTGTCACAGAAAGGGACTAAAGAAATTCTACTAAGACACCTATAGGTGACCTTTAGGTAATTCATTCAAAGGCCAATGGCCAAAAAAGCAATAAGATTCTAACAAAATAAACGGTAAATTTGCAGTGGCAGAGAATCAGACTAGTTTCTGTTTGCTGGATGTTATCCTTATATTTTTTGAAAAGTATATGTGATAATTACACAGACTGACAGCACTGTAAGAATTGGTGCTGAGTGTATTTCAGTATGTATCCAATCAAAATTTTTAGCAGATAAAAAAATAGTCTTACTTTTTACAGAACTGAAGTTAATCATGTAGATAACCATTTATGCAGGTAGGGCCTAAGAATTTTGGTAGTCAATCAGACCTGGATACCTAATACCCTGCGATTTTGAAGTGCATAAATAATTCACACATATAACTCTTAAGAAAAGCATAAAACTGTACTGTCAAAAAAAGGAGACTCTGTCATGGATATCAGTGAGACCACATCTGTTGCAGAAATCCTGAGATCATGGAAAAAGCCAGATTTTAAAATGCACCACACACAAAAAAACCCTAAAGTTGTCTCATGACGTACATATGTGGCATCACCTTCACAAAGTTCAAAGTCCTGATTTGATCCATCACGATTTTCAATGCAAAATATTAGCAAAAACTTCTACCTGCCAATGGGAGAATAGTCAGACCACCTAAAATTAGATGGATATTTTAAAACAGTATCAAGTAGTTTGTTTAGGCAGAAGTGATTTGGGAACATGAACTATATTTTTATTTAGAAAAATAAAAATTAGCTAGAGTCTTGTGAAGAAAAAGAAGTTTCTCCAATTTAATGAAGAGGACTTAAAAATTTAAGAACATTCTACTTTTAATTATGGTTAATTATGGTTTAATTGGTTAAGAAAAATATTCTAACTTATAAAGTTAAATTAATTGAACTTAAAATTGGTGCAGATTTCAGTTAGAGAAGGCCCATTATTAAAGAGTGGGTAGATTAAGAGAAAAAGCATTTGATCAAAACTGATCATGCTACCATAGGCAAATGAGTTACCAGCCATCAGTGGTATTACAGTAATTTGCCATGTGCTCTCTTCCAACTGTATCTAATTAGCATTTTATTTCAATATTCACAGTAAGTTATTATGACATAGCTTAAGTGAAGTGAATACATTTTACACCGCAACAGCAAACTAAAAATACACACACAGTAGATTATAGCTTAGCTGAGGTCCCAAAGCTCATTACTTTATGGTAACCTAACTATTTTCAACATGTTTAATGTTAACATGAGCCTGGTATTTCTGTAAATTTCAGGATTGGGAAGAAGAAAGAGGAGCGAAATCACAGACTGGCCATATGACCAGGATTTCCAGACACCCAGGATAAGTGGAATCTGGACATGCCTTGTGGAGTTGATCTGTGCAATTGCTAACCATCTGCGTAGTGTGTGCGTGCTAGATCAGATGTGCGCATATGTAGCAAGTTCAGTGTATGGCACACAGCCCATATTTCCCTCTGAGATTTCCTGGATGTGTGCCCATCCCTTAATTCTGTATACCTCAAACAACTCCTTCCATTCTCGTTTGAGTGGCATACAGAAAGTGAAGAAAGTTGTCCTATAAAGTAAAAAAGCACCGTAAGAGAAGGGTTGCAGTCAAATACTTTTTAAACTTCATCAAGAGCACTGTCAACAATATTAGCTGCAAATAATTTGTAGCAAACAGCAGCAACCTACTACACACATACAACAGTACAACCAGCTGAGAACAAACACCATACACTTCATCACGATAAGCATTTACATAACACGGTGCAGGCACTCAGTATTATGTCACTAATGTGACTCTTTCTGTAGTCCCTTGAGTGCCTCTGGCTTTGCAGAGTACATCCAGCTAAATAGCACTTGTATGGCCCTAGGACATATGCCGTCTGGCCTCCTGCAGCCACTGCTCAATTGAATATAATGGAGTCATGCTAAATGACAGAGCCCTCAGCGTGGTAGGTGGAGGGGGCAGGCACAAGCACAAAGAATTAATCAAGCAAGCCAGCTCTAAATTGTACAAATTCTGTCAAGCAAATATCTATAATATATTCTGTCACTGAGACTGTCAAAATGGGCTCAATCCTCAGCTCAGGTGAAAATAGTACAGATATTCTAAATTACACCAGTTATGACAGTATGCACCAACAGAACATCTTGCCTTATTTTGCAGAGTTTTTAAAAATTAGATGCCACAAACAGGCTTAGAAGACACATTTTCTGCTTTGTACTCTTTCCTCCATTCACTGAACTTCATTTCTCTGTATTTTAGAAAGTCTCTGCTTTTCTGCCCAGAAGTAAAAGCTGGTCCTGTCCTGTTCTTTCCTGGACTGTCAGTGCAGTGCTAACTTTGTCAACAGCTCTGGGAAAAAGATTTGTTACTTAACTTGTACCCTAAGGCTGTGCAAATGATCTGTAGCAAGTAGTTGTCATTTCTTCTTCTCCTTCTTATGCTTCTGAAATATTTTCTCTATTTGCAATTTTCATCAATTTCTTAATTTACGTATTTTCTGTAATTAACTCAAGTATCCGGCGTAGCTATATAATTATATATTAAATAAAAACTACATTCATTTGATAAGGAATTTGCTGTACTAGAAGAATACTTAAGTGTTTTCTGCAAAGCTGAAGCAAGTCAATTTATTCCATATTGCACTATTCCCCACTTCAAAGAAGTTAAGAAAAAAATAATAAATAAAAGTTTACACGATTTTCTCAGGTGGTATAATGGAACCACGAAGATTTAGTTTCATCAAATGGATAAATAGCCAAAAAAAAAAGAGAATATTTTAAGATGGCAAATTTTCCAGTGAAAGACAAGCAACGTTTTCTACAGTCCAGGTTTGAAGCAGGTATAAATTGAAGGTGAACAGATCAGGTTATAAACCTATCTCTGGAACTAACTTTTTATGCTTATGAATTTATTGCCAAGCTCTGCTTTATTATTGACTATCTGTAAAATGATATATAAAAATTCTTTACTAGTATCATTCACACAGTTTAATTAAAAAGTACTAATAGTGGCAGAGGTGCTAATAAAACTGGGGGGGTTTTGTTGTCACAGCTGTTCTCAATCTACCACTGTAGATGGCATTGTAAAAAAAAAACCATGGTATACCCCTTTCTTGAATTTGAGAATACACGCAAATGAATTAACATCCAAACTGGATTTCTGAACTCCCTACATTTTTAAAAATCCTTAAGGAGAAAAGTAATCAGTTATTGCTAGCTCAAAATATGTAGGGCATGTTTTCTCTGAAGCTGGTAAAATCTAGACTGCCACCAGGTCAGAAGTTTGTATCACGCTGAAGATGCAGATGAACAATAGCAGAAGCAGCTTAACATCACAAATACCATTTTGAGTTTACTGTGGAAGTATAGCAAAATAGGATGTGTTTGTACAACAACAAATAAGGTCAAGCAAACATACTATTATATGGATATCTTGTGTAATGTCCTTATGGTTAAACCCTCTTCCTTTTATTACATAAATATATTGGTTACTATTCAGGCACCTGTCTTGTACGAAACAGGCTCAGGAGGCATATTCCCTCTGAGACAGGTGCACAGCATGTGGCTCTCAGCTGGGTTAAAAGAAAAGCATGCATATGTATGTTGCTGAGCATAGGGAGAAAGGAAAATGGATGAAAGTTGATCTGATACAAAAGAGAAGCATGAAATGAAAGGACATACAACACATGGAAAGGGGACAGATGCCTGAGTATACTAAATAGAAAAGAAAGTTGTGCATTAAAATGGAGAGTAAGCAAAAATTAATATTCCCCTACACACATACATTAAAAAGATTATTTTCTTAGAAAGGAACTGTAATTGTCAATAGCTTATAGGGCACTGTTTTTCTTAAACAAAAGTGGAATATTTAAAAATAAGGGCTCTTTTGTGAATGAACTGGAAAACAGATAAAAGAGCTGAACTCAGAGGGAAACTGAACAGAAGATGCACTAACAAGTTGGAACCAAAACCCTCTGATGTTTCTTATCACTTCATCTTTAGCAAAGTCCATCTGTACAGGAGCTCTCATTTCTGTACCAAAGAAGGGTTATACAATGATTAGAAGTGATCATATAAGCAGAAATCCCACAATGAATCAGGATGACGATTCAGCATTTTCTCAGCTCACTTGAAGGAGTAGGAATGAATTTTCAAAACCACTGGAGAGATTACAATACTTCTACCTTGTATTCAACTGCTTTTTGTTTTCTAGATAAACTGCCTTTATTTACCCATCTCTCATAGGCAGGACACAGTATTTTTTCTTATACATAGCAGTATGTCTTTCAGTGCTTAGAGCTCTCTGAAGGAAAACCAAAAACCTGTGGTTTAATGTGAAGCTAAAATTAACCCTAAAGTCCTACTGTGTCCCACCTTCATATAATTTCATTAGAACATATGGAGGAATTGATCATTATTCATTCCACTGTCCTGTCCAAAGTCTATGTATAATACAAGAGTCTACAAAAAGCATAAAAACAAAAAAGCAACAAAATGAAGTATTTGCTAAAGCTGCCATAGGAATTTACAGTCAATTGAGCTTCTTTATTTTTAAAAGATGCATATTCTGAAAATACTGATATAGCCCCATATTAAAGAAGTATTGTCTACCTGCCATTCTTCACAACTCCGTGGCAATTTCATATAAGTTTCAAGCCAAATACAATTCAGATCAACAATGTACAGTTAGAAAAATTAAACTATAATAAACTTTGAAGCAAACCCCTACCTGTGTGCACTTTAAAGATATTTCTAGAACAGAAAGTATCAGACATAGACTCCAGATTCTCTCGTTTAGTTACTTCCAAGTGCAATTTAATGTTACCACTATAGAAATACATAAGGAGATTGAAAGTGGTTGAGATGTTCACCTATTTTCAATTGCATGCTATTTTCTGTTTGGGTATAAAACTTCAGAATTCCACCTGTAGTTAGACTGATAAAAATAAAAACTATTCAAGCAAACATTTGCTTCTCCATTTTTGAGAATTAAAGGGATTATTTTTTTAAAATATTTGTTTCTTGAAAATCCATTTTACACAAACACTTTTTGCAAAACAGTACAGGACAAAAAATTACAGCTCTTTCTATTAATCTGACATTGTCATTCTGGGGGTGGGGTGGCAGAAAGGCTCTTCTATCTAAACACTCCTATTTGTTTTTTCATGGGTTAAACAGAGCCTGTATTTCTTTTTTTATCTTCAGGTTATGCTACGTATCTTGTCTCTAGGTGACCATGCAGGTGGGAACAGACGAGCCAGGCTCATGGATATTGGATACACACAGCTATTAATGTCAACAGTGGTCTATCTACAGAATATGAGATGCATTCTCCATTGGTTTCTGTAAAGCCATACTCTAAGACAACCCCACCGCACACTGAAAACACATAAGTCAATGAGGAACTAGTCAGCAGATGCAAGTCACTTCATATTTTAGTACAGAGTCAATCCAGATATGAAAATATTCCACTTTATCAATACAGGAAGACCCATGAAGAAAACAGAAGTAATCAGTCTGGAAATCTGCCTGTTTGTGAAAGCATGGTCTACACGTCACACCCTACACTGACAAAACACAGGTGAGGAAAGAGGTTTCTACTGGGAAGACTGTACCTTCAACCACATAATCATCATGTAAACCGGTATTTAGAGTATGCATTGTAATGTCTGACATACGAAACAAATTTGTAACTCCATGCATCTGAACTCTGACATAATCTAAAATAAAATTATCAATAGGAATTGAATCTATTTTTACAGAAGGCAAAGTATTATTGGGAGGGAAGTCAGCCACAGGGAAGACAAGAAGCATGTGAAGCAGGATGGGATGCAACTGTTCTTCTCCTAAGAGACCTATTCCAGAACTAAGTGCTCAAATTAATTGGCCAGGTAGTATGTAGAAAAATAAAATAGACAGGCATAAATAATCCAAACTGAAAATATGTGACTTGTTAGCATTGTTGTTACAGAGAAGCCACTCTGAAATCAATGTTCAATTTTCTTGGGTTCTACTAAGCAGCTATTCATAAACAGTCAAACTCCTCTTTGGCCATACACATAATAGCTTGTACACAGTCAGTTCTGAAAGCCAAGAAATTTATGCTAGATACTCCTCTATGGAAAAAAAAAAAACAAACCAAACCAATAAACCATACAAAACTCATCAAGACTGAAGATTAAGAAAAAAACCACTACCCATCTATTTCGCTGCTTCTTTCAAACTAATTTCTGACCTTACCTCCCTTTCCTCTGCCCTCCCCACACATCCCAAGTCCTGATGGCTCTTTCCTCCAGTGCTTCAGATCACACAGTATTCATTTCTCAGAAGAAACTGCTATTCTCATTTTCTTCATTTTCTAGGTGCTGGCATCTTCCTGTTTTCCTTGTCCCTTTCCTATTAATGTCCAGGTCTTTCTTTAAAGACCTACTACACACAAAACCTTCACCTACTAGGGACCTTGCTGCTCTCCTGAAGGAAGGCTGTATCAGTATTTCATTCACAAGAATCAGCTGACCGTGATGAACTGACTATATGCAGAGGCCCTTTACCCCTTTAAAATAATATCCCCATTTCTTTATTAAGAAAACCAGAAATTTAATATAAAAGTGCAACATTTTTCATTTGAATAGTTTATAATAAAAATGTTGAAGACAGCAATGAAGTAGGGTGATTTTGCAGGGCGTGGGGAGGAATGGAAAGGCAAGTGGGAAATGCAGTAAAAAATATGAAGTAATTTTTTTTCTGCAGTTTGCTGCAGAACTTCTTTTTTTCCTTCTTTGTGGTTATTTTTCCAGGCAGAGTCCAGAAATCTATTAGTATACTCAAAGAGAAAACTTTTGACCCCTCTTTTCCTGTTATTTCCATTCTTCCTTGTTTAAGATGACTAAATGCTCATTTGGGGATGTGAGTAGAAGTGAAGGACAAGTGGGAAGCCGATTTCAAAGACAGGAAATCTCATTTTGGGCAAATATAGGCAGTATAGGATACAATATGCATAAGGAAACAAAAAGATAAATAACAATATTAGAAGAGGAGGCACTGTCTTTGGAGAATTGAGAAAAAGTACAAAAAACATGAAGACTACTCTCATTCCAGAGCCAGTTACTACAATATAAAAATCTGAAATATCCCATTTGGAAATAGTTACACCACAATCCAATTTACAGTTTGGCCAGAGTAAATTATGTTCATGGACAAACGAAGACAGTTTCATGGTTGAAACTATAACTAACACACGCAATATCAACAGCCAAAACACACCCTGTCACACAGACCTGATGATACTTCACTTCCCAGCTATCTCAGATTTTAGTTCTACTGTTTCTGTTGCTGCCTCTCCCTCTCTCAATGACTTCCAGTGTTTGTAAGTCCTACATCCTTCCATAACATATCAGTTACTGGCTTCGACAGATGAAAGCAAAACTTACATCTTGACATTATTTAGGTAGGTGATATATAGTCCAGTTTTAGAAGTAAAACTGAGGATAGAGTGGAAAAGATTTTTTTAAAACTTATTTTGTTTCCTTATTTACATCAGTAAACACCCCAGTTACTAGCACACAAATCTGCAGTCAGTAATGAATTGGTTGCTGAAACATGAAGGTGTGGGCTATCAAGTAGGATATGCAATATAATACTTATCTAAGCATATCTACAGACAAAGGAAACAACAAAGTAAGGCTGTAAAAGAAAATATTTGTTTTCATTTGGCTGCTAGCAGTATCCTGAATAGAGTATGCATGTTTCTTTCAAAGAAAGGCAGCTGACAAAAAGGCAGCTGTTTTACTTTATCCTGGAACATGGAATCCTCTGGAGTGAATGGGGGATACCTCCTTCCCAACAAAACCCGAGAATGCTCTGTACAAATAAGCTTCTGACATAGCTGGGGCAAAGACCAGTACATCCACAACAGAGAGGAATAAGAGAGCAGGAGCAAGATGCACAAAAGCAACCAGGCTTCAGAGATGATGAAAAGAAAGGTATTTTCCCAGGGATCGGACAGGATCATCTATAATTTGCTGCAACCCAGGGAGCCTCTGAAAGTTGCTGAGATAAGACCAAGTCTGAAAGTAAGACCTGTGAAGACGCAGTTGGTGAGAGGAAGATGTGCTGTGCTCTGCTTCACCCAGCTGATGCAATTCTCTCTGCTTTACTTACCTTGTTCTAAAAATAGGTTTTAATCAGAATAAGAAGTAGGTTTTAAAGACCTCTTTGTGTATACCTGCTTTAAGGATGGGGACAGGCAGAACGATACCGGAGTACTGACCAACTCAAGAGTCCCATCAGAATGAGAAAACATGCTGGGTGTTCAGCATTTACATTGCTCAGGAGGTTATTAGCCCTGAGCTATTAGTAGTGGCATGATATTTCATTAAAAGATATGAAAACTGTACATTGTAACCTACTATCTCACATTTTAACACAGTAGAAAGAATAACGTTATTAAAAACCTTAAAAAAAACTATTTTGTATTTTTTTTGCCTTCACAGCCAAGTTTCCCAATTTAGCATGCTCCCAAAGCAGCAGCCAGATGAAACTTTGACATGAGGCTGTCACAAGGTTAGATATCTTGTGAATCAATATGGCTAGAAATTAGACATTTGGATTGTTAGCTTCCACATGCAAAACACTATGTAAAAACATGCATAAGAACGAAACGTTTGATATTTTAAAACTATAAAATATGGATCTAATCACATAGCAGGAGTGCCCACCTTACATGCACGTAACATTAAGAAAATGGTGTATGTCAGTGTCACATAGTAGACAGGCTTTGTGCTTCAGTATTTCTATTCTTCTCCATGCTTCATAATGCCATTTAATAGGTAAAGGATTCAGAGTCAATCCCCAAAACAGTTTTACCAGAAAGCATGCACTGCTGTTGGCTATTTCATCACCCCTAAGGAGGACAGAAAATACATGTGTACTTTCAAAAAGGAGATACAGTAAACCAGTATGACTGACTGGTCTGGCTGTATGTTTACATTTAAAATATTCTTCATTTCAAGTCATAACTTTCCATTTTTAAAGCCAGTTTTCACTTTAAAAAAGCCCCAAACCCACAAAACACCAAACCACTTTGCAGGATGTGGGGGGTCCTGGTGGACACCAAGTGGAACATGAGGCAGCAGCATGCCCTTGTAGCAAAGGTGGCGAATGGTATCCCGGGCTAAAGCGGGACGAGTGTTGCCAGCAGGTGGAGACACGGAGCGCTCGGTCCAGTGCTGGGCTCCTCAGTGCGAGGGAGAAATGGGCATACGGGAGAGAGGCCGGCGAAGGGCCACAATAATGAAGGGACAGAAGCACCTCTCCTGTGAGGAAAGGCTGAGACAGCTGAGGCTGTTCAGCCTGGAGAAGAGAAGGCTCAGGAGGGATCTTCTTAATGTATATAAACACCTGAAGGGAGGGTACAAAGAGGACGGAGCCAAGCTCTTTTCAGCAGTGCCCAGTGACAGGACCAGAGGCAATGGGCACAAAGTAAAAGACAGGAGGTTCCCTCTGAACATCGGAAAACACTTTGTTACTGTGAGGGTGAGCGAGTCATTGGCACAGGTTGCGCAAAGAGGCTGTGGAGTCTCCCTCCTTGGAGATATTCAAAACCCATCCAGACATGGTCCTGGGCAGCTGGCACTAGGCGGCCCTGTTTGAGCAGGGGGTTTGGACCAGATGAACCCCAGAGGTGCCTTCCAACCTCAGCCATTCTGTGATTCTGTGATACATAGCAGATTCCTTCTCTATATAGTGTTAATCATCTGCTGAACTGTACTTAACACTTCTAATCGCAGTTTGGAATTTATTGCTTGGAAACACCCTTCCTGCAGGCAAAATTTTTAAAAGAGAAGCTTTGGCACCAAGTAGAGATCTGCTTGCCATTTTAGGCCATGCCTATTACAAAGTAATTTCTCTGCAGGGGAGCTTTTCTTTACAGCCACCTGAATTTTCTCTGAGAATGTCTTTGCTGTGCTCCTTTTTCCTGGTAGGGGTTTGTTCAAATGTTGTCAAATGTAAGATTGCAGAGTTCAGCTATTAAGAGACCTTTGCTGACTGCTGAATGTCACTGTAGATCTATGTGTACATAAAACCTGAATTAGAAGATACATTGACTTTGTTTTATATATGCGTGCAAAGGAGGAGCAGGTCAGGGATTTAAAACCTATTTCAAAGAAGGAGAGGCACATAAAAGAAAGATAAGTGACATACAGAGAAGGTGAATATGATATAGCAGATTAATTATGGTTCTGCAAGGAAAAGAAATGCGCTTCTGTATTGGTTCAGTCTCAAACTACAAAATGGTTTCTTCATTTGTGGAACAGAAATATGCAGAAAACATCAAATCGCAAGATGCTGTGTTCGAAACACTAAAATACTTGAATAAGGGTATCACATGCAGGAAGAGCAAGATCTTCGCTGACATCACACACTGTAATGGACTGAGCAAGAGTCTAGCAGCGCCTTTCCTTCTGGTTGGTCTATGACTCTGCCCATGCATGCACACACTTGCTCGGACGCTATATAACAAATCAGCTACTTGGTAGAAGTTTTCATTTGATAAGAAAGCAGGCATGAAACCTTCAAAGCCTTACTGATATTACCAATGATTGCATGCACTTTGATAGCAGTCAAACCCAGGCATTGTTTACACACTGGGAAGGAATGTGTGCAAAAGATTACCCCTTTTCCTCCATTGATAATGACAAGTATCACTGTAGAGGATAGTCTTAGTGTCAAACCTAAGATTCAGGTACCTTGGAAAGCTTTTCTCTCACTTGTCAAAAATATATTGGAAGCCCTGTCTGGATTCCTTGAGCCTTTGACGGACCTGAACCTCTCTAGCAGAACAAACTTATTTTTAGCAGAGGTACACAAGAGAGTAAGCCATCTTGGAATATATGGCTATGTAATATATGGCTCTTTAAAGATGTTGAATTTTAATAACAATCAAATACATGTTTCGTTACAGCGATATGTTTCACAAGTAAAGCTATATTTTCCACAAATAAATTTATGCATACTCAAAAGTGCCATGCATTTACAAATATATTTTGCAGGCAAAATTCACATTTTCTACAAGAATGCAAACTCTGGATAATTAACCACATTTTGGTGTCTTAATAGGAGTTTAAAATTGTGCAACCTTCTAGGGGGATTCAGCTTTCTTCTGATTTGCTGTGAAAAACACATATTGCAGTCATGCAACAACATGAGGCACCATTGAAGCAGGTCAGGTGGCAGGAAAGGGGCAGCAATGAAGCCTCAAGGCAGTTCCTTCAAGGTGGAGCCTTCCTTGTATTCTAAATGGCTCACCCAGGCAGCCTGTCCTTGAGTGGGAGAGACTGTGGTATAAAACACAGCATTTGACAGTCTCCCTTTAGACTTACTCATATGGACTAAAATCAGAGGCATTTACTTTTTGAAAATAAAATGCATTGCAAATTAAGTCCATATTTGAGGTCAATTATATTCTATATTTTTGAAGGACATTTAATGTCTTTCTACGGGAATGTTTTAGCTGTATTTTAAATTGGGTATGGAATTTCTTAGTTCACAACATAAACTTGTGGGGTTTTTTTCCTTTTTTTCCCTCAGCGTTTATTCCAAATCACTCTGCATGCGAGTTCCACCACAATAAAAGCCAAGAAGCATTTTGAATGCAGACTTCATTTCTACTGGTATAGTTAGCCTGTGTAGTTATGTTAACTAGAACACCGATGTGTTTTCCCAGCTTTAATCACATTGAAAACCTCACAACACCTGATATTTTGCTTTAAAACCTAGTTCCTGCAGGCAATGATAAGTCTCATGTATTTAAAGAAATCCATTTTCAATTTAAATAATTTGAAAATTATTCTTTTTTATGGACTGGTTCAGCATCAGGATCTATATACACCAGTTCTATATGCAGTTCACTGCATCCAAAAGGGCACTTCACAGCCGTTCCAAAGATCCCACTGAAACTACGCTCCATCCTTTACTTACTTTTTCTTTTTCCCCCAACTCATAGCTGTTAAGGAAAACAATAGCAATGTCATTCCAGCTTACAAAAAGATTAACTTTTTAGGAACTGGGAGAGAGGAAATAAAAGAAAGTTAAATATAAAAAAATGCTTAAATCACTGTAGGAATTTTTCATTTTCTTTAAAATTCTTATGGTTTCTGAGCACTTAAAGAGTAATAGCTGTGAGGGTAATTATCACTGCTTCTAGGATTCTCACATATGTGTGCTGAAGAAATAAAGAAGTGGTTTTTTTCCAATTATTTAAAAGAATCCCCTGATTAAATTACCATTTTCAGCTCGAATGAAAAAGATTCTCCATGTAAGGAACCATGTTTCTTTTGGGGTTTTGTAATCCGTAGAAATGAGACTCTCTAACATATGTAGTTGTTCCCCATCTAAATTCAAGCTCTGTTGAAAGCAGCAGAAAAGAGAATGTGTTCATGTACATACCTCTGAGCAATGTTTTACCAAGATTCTGCAGAAAACAGTACATGTACCAGGATGCCATATGTTGCTTTACCTACTCACACAACAGAAACCTGGCAGCCTGTGGGAGCAGGCCAGGGAGCTGCCAACATTTTTTCCTAGCTGACACCAGCGGACAGCCAACATTGTGTTCAAATTGACCTGCACATGAACAAGGTTCCCCAGACATTTGTACAGAGCCTTGAGACGTATCTACCAAGCGGCTTGCAGAAAGTCAGATTTCAGCAGCCGAAGACATCAGTTGTCCTGAGAAAAAGATGAAGAAAACAAAGAATCCCAGAGCAGCCCACCAGGAACCGAATTAAAGGTGGCAACAAGCAGGTATCACTCCTGTCAAGGAGTAACTGTCCTGAAGGAGCTGATGGATTACTTTAAGCCCTCAGATTGGTTTCCTTACAGAACAAATAATGAGGTTTTGAAGTTCTATTCAGTTGCAGTGAAAAGGCAAAACTTAGGGAACAAAATAGCTGTAACAGTTTGAAAAGCCATACAGAATATCTCCTTAGGTTGTGTGCTACCAACTGCTTCACATGAAAAAAAAACGTATGAGCGGGAGGAACAGGCAGATACTTTAGAATGACAGGTGAGCACTTGCCAATTAACTTACTTGACTGATAACGGGAATGCACAGTCGTCTTCTGCTAATTGGTGCCTGACTGCTCTCTTTCCCATATGAGTAGGTCAGGTTTCCTGTGTGATTTTAACCACCTAGACAGAGCAGGAAAAAAATTAATTTATTCCTCTCCAAGAGAGAGTGGCATAAATGCACTCCTTCAGCTTCCTTGGAGTAAGCTGGTTTTAGGCCCATGCCCCATCTCAGTGCAGTCCCTAAAGTGGGAAAAAATTCAGGAGGCTGCCAGAAATCTCTCAAGAGCATCTTTGGGACCCTACAGTCAACCAAAGTATTTGTTATTAACCACACTGCTCCTAGGTACAGGCCGTTTTCACTACATCTTTGAGTGTAAAAGCCTGAAAATGCTGGTTTCGTCCGAGTGCAGCTTTTCCCTCCTCACAATTCCTGCCAGTTTAAGGATACGCCTTCACGGCCCCTCAGAGGCTGTCTCATAAAAAATCTCATCTTCCTGCTGGACGTCTGTCTCCTCTTGGACCGCCTTAATTTTTTATCTGATTTTTTTTTACAGACTTTTAAACCTCAGGGACTCCACAAATCCTCCCATACCTTTACTTTTCTTCTTCCCCGAAGAGCCTTCACGCTCTTTTGCGTTTGAAAATGCCTTAGAAGAGCTCCCTGACTCCGTACTTGGGCTCCTTTCCCCCCTCCCCTCAGCGCCTCAGAGCGGGGGTGGGGGCGGGTGGCCTGTACCCTCCCTTAAAGGCGCACCCAACGCTGAAAAGCTAACTTCCCAGCGGGGGGGGGGGGGTTCATCACTGCAGTAGGAAAATGGTGATTCCAGATTTACTGACAGGTCCATCTACACAGCATACTGCCCAGCGTGTCTGCCACCGTACGCGGCCTGTTAGGGCGCGCGGGGACGTCCCCACCTGACGGAGCGGCACTGGGCTCCGCTGACAGGCAGCAACCAACAGCAGCAGAACAGGGCACCCGCTACCCAAGTGCCTCAGCTACCACAGGCATCAGCGTCACCGGACAGTGAAGCACGGAGGTGGGGGGTGTAACAGAAAGGGCCTGGGACCGTTCACAGGGTCGTCTGCCGACAGCCACCTCCTGTGTCATAAGGGTGAAGGCGGCTGGCCCTTTAAGAGACTCAGAACGTTCTGGAAGGCGGAGGCAGTCCCCGGAGCTCCCTGTCTTTCCCGCTTTAAACTTACCTTCAGCTCAGCTTTGCCTCCATCAGCTGTAAAGCGGAATGCGAGGCCGTGGCTGTGAGAAGCAGCTTCCTGACCCGCACCTCGGCTCCAGCTCCTGGTGCCTCTCTGGGGTTGCGGTGGCCGTGAGGGTGGCGGTGAGGGTGAGGGTGGCCGTGAGGGTGGCCAAAGGCACGGTGAGAGGCCTGTCAGAGACCAGGGGCCACAGAAGAGGGACCAGCGGCATGGTAAGGGGCCGCAGTGCGTGGCAGCGGGTGGAAGAGCTGGCCAGCAGCCCTTTCCTGCGGGGCAGGGGGGGGGCCGCTCCTGCCTGCCGGCGGTGGCTCCTTGCTGTGTGTCTGAAGCTCCAACAGTCCTTGAAGGCAGGTCCAGTCTGCCTAATATGTGAGATATGAAGAAAGATTTAAGAAGTCAGAGGTATGTGACACCCCTGAGGGGTTCTTTGAATCCTTAATGTGTGGAATTGGCAACGTGGCTGGCTGCAGGTTTACAGCATATGCATGGTTTACATGGGTAATTCCTGCTTCTTGCTGTGTGTCTGAAGCTCCAACAGTCCTTGAAGGCAGGTCCAGTCTGCCTAATATGTGAGATATGAAGAAAGATTTAAGAAGTCAGAGGTATGTGACACCCCTGAGGGGTTCTTTGAATCCTTAATGTGTGGAATTGGCAACGTGGCTGGCTGCAGGTTTACAGCATATGCATGGTTTACATGGGTAATTCCTGCTTCAAGTTTTCCCACAGTCAAGGCCATATTTCATGCCTCTGCAGTGAAGTTGTGCAGCCTTCTCTGATGCCATGTGCCAGTAGCAGCTGGTCAGTGCATATTTTAATTTGCTGTGACTTCACCTTGCATGTGGGATTATGTATTATATGAGGGGCCGTGGTTCCTACAACACTGGAATTAGACAAGGATGTATTTCCTACTAGGACCTCAATTTAAAGAGGCCTTCATAACAGGCACGCAGTCTTGCTGCAACCTAATTCTGTGCACCCTACCCCCACTCATGAGCCCAGATGTGTAAGAACATCCCTTTCATCTGACCATGTATCCTACTGCTGCCTACATAATAGCACAGGGAACCCAAGGTATTTCGCAGTACATCATTTGAATGTTGCTTTTGCACCCTAGAAAAATCTTCCTTTGTTCCATAAAAAACACTGAATATTCAGAGAGATCCACTGGCAGCTCTGTATTTTACAGAGTACCTTAGATTTCCTTTTCCAGTGTAAAAGCCTGATTGAAAGCTTTGTGAAGTTCATGACAATCTTGTTTCTAGCAGGCATGGGATCAATTTAGCTCTTAATTTAGCTCACCGACCATCCTGATGTCAGGTCACAGATTCAATTTAGTTCTGACTTCCACTTTCCCTAGTTAATCCTTTCATTTGTGAATACTTCCAGCAGTCAGGAGTTAGACATTCCTGTTTTAAGATTTACCTCAGAGGATTCATATCTCTTCAGTCATGTGGTACACGTTTATCCTAGACTTCAGTGATTTCACCTATTTAACTTCCACTTTCTTGTTGGATTTAGTTACCTTGTTATTTTCAGAACCAGGAATCTTTAGCTGTGGATCATTAAGTTCGGACATTGCACTGAAGTGCAAGTTTTAAATTTGCAATAGTTGCAATAGTTGGTTAGTTACGTAGTCTTGGAAAAAATTCTAACAAAAATGCCCTTCCTGTCATTTTCTCTGCAAATCCCTGTCATAATTTCTCACTGAGTTATATAAAATTTAATATCATGTAAAACTTTTAAAACACTGAGAGGATTGGACTGTTGTGTGTTTTAAGGATGGAAAAAGAGGGATACAACAACAATAAACAGCTAAAATGATTTTGGATGAATGAACCAAAATCCTAAAAGGGTGCTCACAGAGTGTAGCTTGGAATGAGAAGCCTTCTTGTATCATTCTCCATCATGTCATTCACTGATTGAAGAAAAGGGAAGGGGAGAGAGCCATGGCTTAGGTCATGCATTTTACATTATTTGGGGGATGTTACCTCTCTTTTTGACTCTACTTATCTCTTTACCTTTTGTATGTGGTAAAGAACATTCAATGTCATATTTTCTTTTACCTTTGTGTACAGGAAGAGCCAATGAGAAACTGATTCTTAGATAAGTAAGAGAAGAAATATGCAAAGTTATTTTTATTAGCCTGTTAAACTTTGAATATACATATATTATTTAAGCACACTCACAAACCCATTTGGTTATGTTACTTTTATTATACTATGCTAATAGTGATTCAGAGAGTACATATGTGTATACCTGACACAGTGAAGCTCCTATGCCCACAAGGTGCCTAAATGAAGAATACAAACAAATCACTCTTAGCCCTGCCATTTTGCCAGTCTTTGAATATTCATATGGTTGGAGGTTTATTGGGGTTTACTTACTCAGAATGCAAGTTAAATACCAAATTCAGGTAACATATAGCCAGAATTAATTAAGTATGCAGCTCTATTCACATAGAACTCTTTGGCTTAATTGTTTAACATGTTCCTAGCTCCAGCTATTTTTTTCACTATGTGGAAAAAACCTACCAAAATTTTTATCACAAAACATAAATTACACTTATCCACAGTGGACCACTGTCACAAATAGCAGTTGCAAAAGCAATGAGTGAAAGGAAATAGTCCTTCTGAAGTCAGGAACTTTTTGAAATTAGTGAGAATCTTTCTAACCTTAGTATCTTGCTTTTGATACATTAAATGACTTGTCATTTTCTTTTGTTTTTCCTTTAGATTTCCAGCTGCAAAGATTAACAGGTATCAGGTAAAGAAACCTTGGCCACTTTTCTGACCCCTTATATTCAGTGAATCATAGTCAGCTCTTGTAAAATGAACAATATTAATCAATATTAGGAGGGAGACAAAAAGGAAGCAGAGGAGTAACTGTATCTTGCAGCAAAAACTGAGGGTTATTATGTCTAGGCAGGATGTACAAGACCAAAGCACTCAAAAAAAAGGGAAAGTGACAGTTTTAGTTGCACTATGTCTAAAGGCCATTTGTGTTGTGCTGATAGTTTTTATATATGCCCAAATCAGTATAATCAGTGTTTTATACAGTCTGTTCACTCGGTAACACTTGACTTACTGCTCTGGTCATTCTGCCATTCATTGGAGTAATTTTTCATCACAAAAGAATGGATGATAGTCATATCAGCCAAGTGCAGACAGTATTGTCATTTTTTAAGGTGGAAAGCAGTAGCTTATTATTAGGAAGCAAGTTGTTCTGTGAGAAAGACTATTGGACACTTAAAATGACTTCTGAATTTCCCTTTTGGCTCTGGCACTCATCTTTGAATTGCCTTGGTGACATGAGCAGCCGTAAAGGCGGCCTGGTTAGAAGGGGAAAAATCCTGAAGAGAAGAAATTGTCTGCTGAAAAATACTGACAGGGAAAGGCCTGCCAGCATGGGACTGCCAGCCTAGTGGCAGCCAGCGGAACTAGGTCTGGGAACCAGAAGCATCCTTGAAAAGTGCAGCCGGGGTACCTAGAAACCAGAGACATCCTCAGATACCATGGATGAGTGGAAAACCAAGGGGCTGTAATGGCAATTTATAACCTGAGAAGGTGGAAAACCACCTGGAAAAATAAAATTGCTCTCAAAGAACAGAAAACTTCATCCTTTGTTGGCTGTTAAAGGTGATAAATCTAAATTGACAGCATCTATTGCTTGAGGTAGGATGTCCTGCACCCTCTCAGTGTTATCAAAAGGACTTAATTTTTATCCAAAATGGAGCCTCTCACTTTCTGAGAACTTCCTGGTTAGAATCCCACATGAACTTTATTGAGCTCTTACTGGGGACACCTGACTGATTCCAGACCCTGTGACACGGATCATTTTTAAAGGGAGACTGCCTACTATCTTTTTGGTGTGGTCTGTCCTCCCCTCTTCTGGGGGTGGCTAGTTTCCCCCCTCTGGGATCCCTCCCCCCCCTTTTTGGATGGTGTGTCCTCTTCTGAAACCTGTCTAATTTGCTTCATATCAATATTATATATATTCACGTAAGTAATCGATCGTATCTGCTGTTATGTTGTTGATGCGTTTGCTTCATTAATAAGTTGTAGTAACCTGTAGTAGTAACTATTTGGTTGTTGCTGTTCTTGGTTGTACTGCAATATTATTGATTGATACTGTATTATTGATTGCTGATAGTAAGTTGTAATAACTTGATATATATTAATTCATATTCACTTTATTAATTATGCATATATTTGCTAGTGGTGATTTTTGTGGTATTTGTGGTAATCTGTAATAAAGTAGAGAAATTTAGAGGATAAAGCCTCCGGGTTCTTGTGTATTAAAGAATGCTGTGAACCCACGGTTATGATCTCTACACGCCCGAAGGTCAGGTAACCCTTCAGGTTGTGACGCTTGGGAAAACCACGTCACCTCCTATGCACCTTCCTTCTTTCAATAAAATCATTCGAGTTAAAACTGCATAGACTTCTGGCTTTCTGTCTTAGTCTTCCTTCCCCTCCAAGTGAACTGCTTCAATTCTATTTTTTCTAACTCCTTTTCTAGATAGATTTATGCACAATGGAGATTTTATACATCATGTCACATAGAAATACTAAAACCCCCTAACATTAATGTGAAACTGCTTGCTTGTGAAATACAGAAACTCCTTTTTTGCTGGCAAGAGTTTTACAACATGGTATGTTTGTCTTGCTGTACCTTGGGAAGGGAAGGAAAATTTTTATGATCCTATCTATAGAGAAGAGAAAGAGAAGGACAGAGTCTCAGTCCAAGACCTTATATTTTACATAGTTTCTCATGCCTTTACATAGGAAAAAGGTAATATTTCACGTGCAGAAACTTCAGATGTCTCTTTTATGAAACAGAAATGTTATTAACATTTGTATGTCTACCATAAGTATGTTGATCATGTAGAATGACTTACCACATATAACATTTTCATTTCCCAGGAGAGGAAACAGAGCAACAAATACAACATCTCTATTAAATATTGATAAAAACCAAAGGATAATATTTACTGTAAAGAAGAAAATACTCCTAAGGAAGCTAACAGTGTAATAGAATGAGATTACACAAAGAAGTTTAAAGATACAAGTAACACATTAAATCCTTCCCTTCTCCTGACACGTTCAATACCAAGCAAAAAGAATCTAAGGAGTCAGAGTAACAAAAAATATCACAATCTAAATAATTAATTTATGAATGGTGAATTAAATTTCATTTCAGTGAGAGCTTGTGTTATGTTTTAAGGACAAATCCACATGTGAAATTCTGTGAACAGAACTTTTTAGTCTTCAAAGAAATTAAAACAATTTCAAGAGAAAAGATGCTTTGTAGAAACTCCATGAACTCAATAAAGAAATGTGAGTGGTTTTAGCAAGAGTAACAGCTACATTTGAATTCTAATGGCTTTTTATGGTCAAAGATTTTTTTCTGCTTTTTTAGTTCTAATGGTATTAACCAAATAACCATGATTTCTTTTGGAAGAAATAGAATTGTGCTAATGATTTATCAGAACAACCATATTCAAAGGTCATATATTTATCATATGTTAAGAGGAGGTATGGTGGTTTTGTTAATATCTTGCATCTTCATTAAGTATTGAAAATAATTCATTTTATTATTCAGAAACCTCCTTACTACACAGGTTCTCTTAAGGTCACTTCTTGTATAAATCAGTTTAATAAAAATAATGGAGCTGGTGATGTTTTACCTCATCATTTATTTCAAATTTCAGGAACTGTGTGGTCCAGAAGACAGTGCCCTAGCTGGGGAGATGTTTCCACCTGGGTTCTGTTATGGACTTGCTGCAGTAAATCTCCTTGTTGCTGTTTCTCCTTCTGTTGTCCAGTATTTCAAGCATTTGGGGCAGATGCATTCTGTTATGTTTCCATAACCCCTGGCACAGTTAGGACTTCATGCTATTTGACACCTGTAGGATAATTTTAAAGTTAAAAAACACAAGCAGAGGTAACCTATATTTTAAAATTTATTACAGCATACTAGTGTAAAAGCTTACATAGGCATAAGGTGACATATGTGGTATGAACCATTAATTATATCTTCTTCAGGGATTCAGTACATACCTATGGAATTTGCAAGTCTGTGTGTTTGTGTGGAAAAAAGTACAGAATCAAAGAAGCTGTAGAGCAAAGACTGGGATCCACAGGACATGATAAAGCTTCAAAAGGCCATCACGAGGGGCAAAGAGACATTGACAACAAATGGAACGAATCTATCACAGAAGATTTTAAAAGGTAATAAGAATGCATCACCATTGTGAGAAAAGGTTTTTTCTTTTGATACCGATAATAAATTTAGCACTCTGTTTTTCATGAGTGTTTTGTTGAAAAGAATTTCCTTATTGCATTGAGGAATGTAATCTTAAAGGCTAATTTTAGCTAAGGCAGGCTCTTCTCCCTCCCGAGGCTCTATTGACAAATAGTTCTTCTGAAGGGCAGCTCGGAGCCTAATTCACGTGCTTTGAATTAGTTTACTGAAGGAGCCTTCCTCTCTCCATTGACTGTCTTCCCTGGAAAAAAAAACAAGTTAGACAGACCTCTCCAGTGGAAGCTTAGTCTTCGGTGAATAAATGAAAAACCCTGTTAGCATTCAGACTGATTCAGAATAAGTCTTTTTAGGTCGCGTTATTTATGAAGATCTTTACTGTGTTTTCACTGATTGATAACAGATAGAATAAGATTTACTCTTGGAATCGGCCATCTCCCACCCCCTGCAAGTCGTATGCAGATAGAATCATAGAATCATAGAATCGCTTTGGTTGGAAAAGACCTTTAAGATCATCAAGTCCAACCTTTAACCTAATCCTGCCATCCCACCACTAAACCATGTCCCTAAGCACCTCATCTATCCTTCTTTTAAATACCTCCAAGGATGGGGACTCTACCACCTCCCTGGGCAGCCCATTCCAGAGCCTGACAACCCTTTCAGTGAAGACGTTTTTCCTAATGTCTAGCCTAAACCTGCCCTGGCGCAGCTTCAAACCATTCCCCCTCGTCCTATCATCTGTTACCAGGGAGAAGAGGCCAACCCCCTCCTCACTACAGCCTCCTTTCAGGTAGCTGTAGAGGGCGATCAGGTCTCCCCTCAGCCTCCTCTTCTCCAGACTAAACAACCCCAGTTCCCTCAGCCATTCCTCGTATGACTTGTGCTCCAGACCCCTCACCAGCTTGGTTGCTCTCCTCTGGACCTGTTCCAGCAATGCAACATCTTTCTTGTAGTGAGGGGCCCAAAACTGAACACAGTATTCGAGGTGCGGCCTCACCAGCACCGAGTACAGGGGCACGATCAATTCCCTTCTCCTGCTGGTCACACTATTCCTGATACAGGCCAGGATGCCATTGGCCTTCTTGGCTACCTGGGCATCAGATGTCCAGAGAACACAGGAATATTTGGCCTCACATCTTTGTGCCTTCCACTTCAGTCTTCATTTTTCAGCAGAGTCTGAAGCACATCGGCAGTATTTGATTGCCCTGTGATTGCTATCTGCTATGCAATTAATAGCAACCAGTAAATGCCACTTCCTGATCATAACCTTTCTGCTGACACTCCATTCACAAAAAGCTATCTAGTAGAAGTTTCTTGGAATCACAGATGTATGGGGGGCCCCATATAAGAAAGGAAAAAAATTAAAATAATGCAATTATTCTAATTTTGCATGACTACCTCACTTCAGAAATGCTTCAAAATAAAGCAATGGGACATGTAGCAATGCCTTGGTGGATAAGACCTTGCCACATGGGAAGGGATGTTTATTAGCTGAGAGTACTTTGTCCAGGAAGCTCTTGAAGAAAAAACAGAAGTCTCCATTGCCATTATGTAATTACAGTTATGTTACCTTGGTTATAAGTACTTGGATCTACTAACAGCAAACGTGCAATGCATTTGGACACTTAGTTGGGCACGTACTTCCAATGATTTCAAGTCTTTGAGTGACACTACATGCATGAAAATCTATTCATATATGTTGTGGTGATATACAGGTGGCACATGTGAATATAGGGATGGCTCAAGCTCTAACATACAGATGACTGACTGGGGAATTTATTGACATGAGTTTTTTCAGTTCTTTCTTTCATTCACTGTACAAGAAATGACTCAGCCATGAAATTGGGATTCAAAGAATATTTTCACTCTGGAGAGAACTTTAAGATACCAAGTTAGCTTGCTTCAAACTGTATATGGAACCAGGATATTGATGCCTGTCTTCAGTCAACAGATGATGTCATCAATCACGCTATTTCACTTTCAGAAGAGCACTTGGAAAGTCCTTCACAAGAAACTTGCCAATCTACAGTAAACTTTCTCCTACTATGAATCCTGCCAGGAAAGCCTTGATAACAGTTAGAGAGCAGGTGTGATGAGACAAGCTCTCTTTTTCTAACCCAAACCATCTTAGTAACTCTGACTACCATAGCTGTCTGTATTTAAATTTGTAACCTTTTTGTTCATTGTTTGCGTCATACCCAGTTCACCACTACCCTCACCCATGACTAGAACTCCTTTGCACCATCACAATACAAATTATTTTTAGAGCAACTGAACTTGCAAGATAAAATGAAACAAAAATGGAGAGATACAGCCAAGCAAATAATAGAAGAACATTCTGCACGTGATCTCGCAATTTGGTAAAACCGTTTTGCCTAACTCTGTAAGTGCACCACAGAATTTTTACAGTTACATTGCTCAATATGTGTCTGCAGTCTTTGTAGGGCTACTTAGGAAACTGTCCTTAGCTATGATTGTGACACTAATTAATAGTATTTAATATAATAATGCTAATTGATACAGCAACAATTACCTTGACTAAACAACTTACGCTTGTGCGCATACTTTTCAAGATAAAAATTGTTGATACAAGCCACTGTACACTTCTTTTGACAGCGCAGTGTGGCTAACCAGCTTTATGGCAAATCAGACAAGAAGATGGCTGATGTTCTCACCTCCTTGTAATGATGCAAAAGCTGGCATTGACCCATAACATGGCACAGGATATTTATGCCTTCCTCTGTCAGGAGCTTGGAACTGAATAACAGTGCTAGGCCAGTGTCTCAGCTCTCCATACGATGGAGAAAACTATTTCTGGAGAATAGTAGGCAGGTAAAAAACCTGGAGCAGGGAAAGGTAAGGATTAGGGGAAGAATGCCTCTAGTTTTGCTGGATCTTTCAACCCTGAAGTCACGTGCAGCCTGTAATTTAGTCAACCACTGATTGGACAGAAATTCATTGATGAGTTGAACCTAAGCTGATCAATGGGCATGGCATTTCAATTGAGTTTGGACTGTGGACGCTAACTTCCAACATTCATGTAACAGTTGAATTTGGTTCTGATTCTGGCTTTCTCCCTCCCCTCCTTTTATTACCACCAGCTAAATTTAGATCCAGGGTTTCACTGCAGGATAAAGGAAGAAGCAACAACCCATTCTAAAAAAATCCACATAGAAATAAATGAAGTTACCCTGAGACAGAATGGCACTCCAGTAATCTGAGTGCATGGATAACAACACAGCTGTTGGGCCATAACTGTACATATGTTTCTCAGCAATGGAAATCCCCAGTTTGCATCATAATGTTTACAAATACCTGTTTACAAATAAATGTATCATTACAAAAATTTGCAAGACTCTATTTACAGGTTTGGTTTTAGTGAAGTATCCTTTTTATACTTTGTAAGTGGAATTCAAATATAGTGAATCAATACTAATGACACAGTAGCTATTATTCTCTCCAGTTATACCCACCTGTCCAACAGAAACAAATCTGCTTTATTGTTTTACGTACACTCACAGGCATCTCCATCTCTTTAAAATTTTGTTCCTAAATAAAGTTGATATGCATCAGTAAAACTGGTGTAAGTAGTTTCACTTGTATTAAGTTGTATTATACTTTGAAATCCTGCCTTCATATTTCAGTAGCAAAAGCACTGATTGGGAAACAGTGTCAAATATTTGCCAAGAATTAACTTCTGCATGACTTTCAGTGGAAGTGGAGCTTGGGAAGAGTCCATACATTTATATTTGTAAAAGGGACAGTCGGTTAGAATACAACCAAACCATTAAAAACCATTCTGAGCTGGCAGAGTTCTAAAGCTGCTTAATAAAGCAACCTAGATGAGGCGTGGCATTAAGCACATTCTCAAATAGTTTCATTTTCTTAGGGGTCTTTTTGGCCTAAAAGAAGAGTTTCTATTTCTGTGAGCCATTAACCGCAGCGTGCACTAGAATTTCTTGCATAACCTTTTATTTTCTTCAAAATTGTTTTGTTCTGCAGACGTCACTGAAATCTAAATTTAGAACCAGCGGACTTTATATGTACACTTTACAAAATCACACAAGATAAAAAGTAAATTAAGTCATCCTCCTTAGCTTTACGTCACCAGCTTCTTGAGGCTGTGTTCTTGTACTGTATGGTTTCTAGTCTGGGGTTTCCTCTTGGAGTTCTCTTCTAGCTGCATACAGCCAGACCATCTCATCCATGTCTTTAATGACTTTTAACGTGCACACTCCAACTAATCCCCAGTTGGTGAAAAACATCCATTAGTTCTAGAAAAATAGCATATAAGTTACCACAAATGAAAGTATATGTGAAATATCGCTCATGATTACGTATTTATGATGTGTCTGTGTCTGACTGAGAGGCTGTGTGTTGTTGCACTGGTGAGCTTCAGAGGGCTGGCTCTTAAGCTTCAACTGAAGCAAAACTTGTTGAGCTCTTAGGTCTTTATTCAGCTCCTGTGTGTTGAATGAGGGGCAATCATCACAAGTTAAAATAATGCAAAAATACCTCTTCACACCTACCTCTTCTTCATGGATGTTATGAGCAGACGGCACCTCCAGCAGCTCCAGGGATACCTCTGCCTGGCCACTGGACCCCAGCCTGGACACCCATGGGTGACCATCCCAAGCCAGTGGACATGGCTGGTAACGTTCCATTTCCCAGGTCTGCCCGTTCTTAATTCAGTAGCACCCGCATGTGACACTAGCAGGACTACAGCCAAGTCCCCTGCCTCCTCTTCATCTGGAAGGGACTCAGGTTCACTACTGAAAGCATACACGTTCCCCTCTCTAGATTTACAGGGAGATGCACATCTGCAGATTCCTTATGTATCAGCATGGCCCCTCTGTCCGCCCGGTGCCTCTGCCTGCATCCCAGGCCCCTTTATGTGCTCTGTGGGTCTCCTGCTTGCTGGCTTGTCCAGCTCAATCCCCACTAGCAAACAAACGCATGCGCTCACACACTCAGGTGTCCGAACACTGTAGAGGTGCACCTAGGAGCTATGACCCTTCTGTCTACAGACACTGAGACCCTCTTCTGAGTCCTCACGTTCCTCTTGCTTCCCCCTTCTTATCACTTAAAAAGTCCACCTGGACCCAGACTCACAGCTCTCCAAAGCTGTGCATGGAGTTTTTTTCATGGGCCATCTGTTATTGACTGGAGACTTTTGGTCTTTGGCATTGTCTCCGTTATTCCTTCTTCACTAGGTTTCTGTCTTTGTCTGGTTTTGTTTCTTCCATCTTTACTTAGTATCCCCTTTTGTACTGAAAAGGTCCTTGACTGAATTACCTTAGTGAAGCAGATGACCTTACCTTCCACACCCCCTTACATCTCTGACCACTAAATCAAGAATAGAAAAATTGTATTTGAAAGAAATGATAAAAAGCTAAAAGTAACTGGTGAAGTGCCATAGCAGGGGAAGTTTTCAGTAATGTTAGTGTATCTGTGTAACTATGGATCAAGTCTGCTTCATCACAAGCTAAAGTGCTATTGAAAACTTGGTAGTTAGCAGTTGGTTATCCTGTGTAATCAGCATCAGGGTAGCTATTTTTGTGGCTGGTAAATAATAACCTAATAAGAAGTGCCATTCACTTTTGCATCACTTAGACCAAATGAAAACATGCTAGATTTCTTTAGAAAAAGGGGGCAAACTTTCCTAAAAATGTTTTTTTTTTTTCCCTTAAAAAGAGTAGGATCTTACAAGGTCCGCATCAATGATGCAAGATTTTGAAAAAAATTTAGTGTCTAAAAAATGTGGTTGTAATCCAACAAAATGGGAGAAAGAGGTTGTTTCTTGTTTTGCATGTGCTTAACATGCAACAGCTGGAAAACTAGAGACTAGAAGTGTTCAGTAAGCAAAGCAGGACTTTTTTTCCAAATGCCTACTCTTTATCTTGCCATAGTCTTACCATTGGATGTTTCTACTGCTCGCTTCAAGATTTTGTACCTCATTATTTAAATCACACACAAGAAAATGAAGATACAGCGTCTGGGGTGGTCACAACAGGAATCAAGTAGTCAGATGGCAAATAGTCTTAAAACCCCGATTGATGCACAGGCCACAAGCCTGCATGGAAAATTCAGCAGCCTTTTGTATTACCAGGACCAGCTCATGCCTCAGCTGCCCAGTTCTCCCACAGAGAGAACGATATGGATAGCACAGGTCTCTGTGAAACCAGAAGCTTGTCCTCTGAGAACCAGAAGAAGAGTTGAAACAGAACAAGAATGAGACTTGGGCACTATGCTGACGTTTGGAAAGGTGCTGTGACTGGGAATTGCCAGGGGCACTACATAACTATGGTTTGAGAAGCCAAAGAGGCCAGAGTTATTTCTGCCTTATTGCATGGATGGTGAGTAAGCTCAAGGTTATCTCAAACTCCAGCCGTGCTGTTAACTAATAAAATGAATGGCTTGAAGCCTGCTTTATTTTTCTTAGACCAAATCTGTTAGTCTAAAGGTTTACTCGTATGTTCCATGTTCAGGTTCACTTTTTCTTTTTTTATACCAGACTGAACATGTAGATTCTGAATAATAAAACTGCTATTTGGATGTGGAAAAACCAGTTTCTCTTCCTCCCTCCCTCCTTCTTTCCCTCCCTTCATCTCTTCACCCTCAAACCTTCAAAGAAATCTGAAATTCCAGATTTCAAATGGCCCTGTTGTCTATAGAGTGGGAAAAACATCGATCTCCTTAAAATTCCTTTCTGTTCTAGTCCTCATTCTGAGGTGAAGTTGGAAATAGCAAGTTGTGCTAGGGCAGCAGCCTTTCCTCAAGGGACAGCATGTCATGCTGTTCCTAGGACTCAAACCTGTTCTCAAGTGTAAAAAATATTTGTATACAATATTGGTTTCTAAAGTGCAATTTGTAATTTTATCACCAGTCCCACTAGGTAATCACTTTGTTCACTTTGTGGACTAGTTGACCACTAAATATGAATTTCCATGTAAAGGCACAATACTGCATTTTTATGCATGGTTCAGTTATAATCAGTGCCTACATAGAAAACTGTTTGAAGTTGCTCATGTATAAAGGACTGCCACAGATTCTGGTAGACACATTCTCCATGTGCTATACCATGTACAGAAATGTGTTTAGCAATCCATAAAAGGCAATAGTTAATGTAACCACTCAGTCAAGATAAGAAATATGGAAGCTAAAATAAGCGACTTGAATCACTGTGGCAGCAAGAGGAAGCTCGCAGCTCTGTACTACACAATGCAAAAGTAGACATAAAAGAGCTGCTGTTTTTTTTTTCCAGCCTGCTGCAATACGGCAAACAAGCCCCCGAATGTCTGTAAATAGTGTTTCTCTCACACTGAGTCTGACTTTTCCAGTTGTAAAAATGTTTGCAGTTTTAAAGGTGAGATAGTTGTAAACAGAATCTGTAGCAGTCAAATGAAGAAGGAGAGGACATGGTTACTACAGATGTAGAGAAAACTGTCGATAGCCAAAAGTAATCTTCCTGGCATGTGTTTCAGGTGTTATACTGAGAAGGAAACTCTGCCATGTATGCTGTTATCCTCTATGGCTGACATGAAACTTCAGCTGCTGATGTAGCCTCTATGTAACCAGATTTGTTTGACTCCTGGATAAAGGAACCATAATGCTAGCATCAAACCATTCAAACAATTGAATATTGAACTTTTGGGAGAAAAAGATTCTACATCCTGTATCTTTCTGTGGTTTCAACATGATATGTCCTTTTGGGGACAAAAAGCTTATGTGTATGTGTCTGTGTACAAAAACCTTAGCTCTCTCATTGTTTTCTTGTGTGGCCTGGAGTAGATCCCGTACTCTGGGAGGGTGTGAAATCCTGGCCCTGCTACTAAGAGTGGGAGTCTTGGTCTTCACTTCAGTAGGGTCAGGACTTCACCCTACGTTTCATATTCTGAAGGTGTGCAATGAAGACATGGACATAACAAGAGTATTGGAAATTGAAGGGTGAGTAGGTTCACTTCAGAAAAATTAATGAGTTTTGTTAATTAACCTTATTTTTGTAAATGCGCAGAATTCTGAAAAAAAAATATCAAAGTATCTTTTTTCATTATGAGAATTACCTGAACAAAATGAGCCTTTCCATCTCTACCTCTAGTCACTTTTTTTTTCAGTAGTTAATCCGTACTGATAAACTAAGTACAGTGTAGTCAGATGGATTAACTACTCTCATAATATATTTTGTATACACTCTCTGAAAATGATGTATTAATTTAATGCAGCCTGAGTCAAGATCATTTCAGGGACTAACTAAAGTTAGCTTTTAATTGCTTTTAGGGCTAGTTGAATATTTTGTACTGAGTGTTCTTTAGATTATTATTATCATCATCATCATCATCTTCATAATCATCCTCATCACCATCATCATCATTATTTTAAATTCCCTGGTTTTATGGAAAATATTGATTTTTCAAAAGCTAAAGATCTCCTTTTACTGAAACAAATTTTTTTCAAAAATATTTTTTTAAACTTACCTATTTATTTATTTATGAGAAGAGGGTGAAGAAAACAAATGTTGCAAATACTATAGTCTACCTAAAGGGGACTGTGTAGTCCTTTCTGAACTATGTTCCCAAGCCAGAATGCATCTCTGAAGAGATTTCTGAAAATGCACCAGTAAAAACAAGAGACTATGGTGAATCATAGTAGAGGAGAAACTAGAATTAATAGAAAGAATGGGAGCATAAATATCTAACGAGGAGCTTGCATCATCCAAATGCAAATGTTGGGGGGTTTATCACAATTAAGGGTGTTTCTCCCCCCTTTTTCCAACTGTATTACCTTACGTGGCTAGTAGTCATGTATATGTGGCTTTTTCTTTGGATTATATGGCTGGGATCTTTATTTTTCATTAAGGATGACTTTGAATCTTCCATTTTTTTTTAACTATCTTACTGTGGCTGATTGGAAGTCCTTAAAGATTACAACGCATGTTAAATAAAATATGGAATGAACTGTACCTAGGAGAAGGTAAGTATAGCAATTTTCTATTTTCTTCAGCATGGAGAGTGTCCCGTCTACTTCAGTGGGACATTTAAAAGAGTATTAAGACAAGAAATGAATGGGTGCAATATAAATATTGACAAAGATAAATTAGAAAAAGAAAACAGACATACTACAAAAGTAAATAATTAATTTCTAAGTCCAAGATGACCATGAAGCTAGGATGTTAAAACAGGATATAGCCTTCTGAATGTTTTTAGCAGGTAAAATTAACCACTCTACTTCATATTTGCATACTTTAAAAAATGTTTGCAAATTTCAGGGAAATTAGGAAGCAAGCTGTGTAGGACATCTCAGCAAAACTCACAGCTGAGAAATTGTAGGGTTGTTAAAATATAATAAGGAAAATCAGAGCAGGAAAGAAGGTTTCCAGAATGAAAAACAAGGATAAAAAGGGCAAAATGATGCAAGATTGTGATAAAGTTTTGGGAAAATCTGACTTAAAAAAATACCTGGAGACATTCAGAAATGTTGGGAAGGTACAATGAAGTACACATTTCTAAAAACATATCTAAGAAGCTGTAACACATTGTGGAGGAAAGAGAGGAAGAAAACTTTTATTTCTTTCTTCCATTTAGATGAGCATAGCCACTGTTCAATGGTTCACAAACCATCTAGTACTCAAACTGAGATTATAGGAATGCGACCTTATAATGTCAGAAAATGAAAAGGATAGGAAACAAAGAAATAGATAATAACAATAAATATTTGGAAATAATTGGCTCCCTCTGTTAATCCCTGCTGTATCATCTCTAATACTTTTTCTCATCCACATTTCAACAATTTTTACAACCTTCTTCTCTAAAACTTTGTATTTTATGGTTTAAAAGACATGTATTTTCTAATATTCACTCTCTTTTTAACACTTAATTTAGTTTCAACTTTTCATTGTACATTTTCAGATTGTATTCAAAATTCCTCCTTCCTACTTACTGTCTTCTCTTCAGAATTTTAGGATTTTTTAGTTATATCCCTTTGTCAGTGATTGACTGAAACTTTGTTGAAGAAAGTTGACAAAAGCTTTTCCTGAGAGTAAATGTGAGAAATAGTTATGGTGGGTTCTGTAGTAAGATGTTGCAACAAAATAAACCATTTCCCAAACACAAGTTTGGTAAAAGGCAGATATGTGTCATGCTATGTTAGTATTCATTGCAAAGGCAGGGAGTTAGTCCTATTTGGTTTGGTTTCCCAAAGGTATACAGAGAACCTGAACAACATGAGAGAGGGACCCAGACAAAACCCAGAAGGACCATTTTGGTTAGAATGTGGCAAAAAAAATTGTCAAGAACTCTGGAAAAAGAAATTTCTTCCACTTTCATTCCCATTGCCTTCAGTGTCATGAGGGAAGTAATGTGACTCCACAGTTTCTCCTTATAAAACTGACCTGTAAAATCAAAATGCCAGCTAACTGTTCAGATTAGAAGTAGGAACATTTCTCTTCATCATTGCTTTTTCAGGACACAGAAATCCAATTCTTCTCATATTTATTGCCTTTCACTTTAGTTTCTCCACTGCCTTGACTAGTGGTCTGTAAACACTTTAGAGATTTTGGGCATATCTTGGTGGCCATTGCCTCAGAACTCACCTCACTGATCCCACTTAACCATTTATAGAAAGAGAGAATCAGCTTCTGGATGTGATGCTACATATGTAGCCTGAAACCCCTGTTATCATTGTGTCAAGTTTATCATGTATGACTGTTCTTATATTTCATTCAATATTATTGTTTTCTAGCTACAGTTGGTCAATTTGAGAAAAACATCCACTTGGAAAATAGTATTTGTATTTTAGTATATACTTTCCTATTTTCAAAAGTTTACATTTGTGATAGATACTATTACATTTTACTGTGGTAAATGACAGAATATTGACTTTTAGCAAAAGCACAGTAAATATAGCTCTTTCACTTTCAAAATGAAATTTCATTTTGTTTTTTTGGTATCACTTCCATGAAGATGACTTTGGACTCTTCTCACCTACTTGAATTTGATTTGCTGAACTGGAATCTTTATTTTATATCTTTTCCTTCCCTAGGTCTCACATCTTGCTACTAACTTATTTTAGTAACATCTGCAAATTTATGTTCTGGTATTATGAATAGAACTTTCATAAAATAATCTTCTGATTATAATTGGACCACTCTCAGGAATTAACCCTACTGACAATTTTTTGTAGATCTGATTCTCAGATACAAAGGCCAAAGGGGACTACTGGGTCATCTAGTCTGTCCTGTACCACACAGGACATTACATTTTACTCAGCTGCCCTACCTGAAGCCCTCCAGCTTGCTCCTGAGTTTGGATATATTTCTTCTGAAGTCTGTATCTATTTGGGGCACGAAGAGATGGGGAAGCCAACATTTGCTTCATGATCTTTGTAAAAAAATAATCACATTCCTTTTGAAATATCTTTTATTTGGATTTCCCTTGCTCAACTTACAGACGTTGGTTCTTGTCATGATTTCTGCTGCTTGTTAAAAACACCCTCTGGATATGGTGTTTGTATATATTGGTGGTAACTAATCACTGAGAAAAATATTTCTTGGTAGGCTAAGTCTGTGGAGCTCTTTAAGACTAAATGTAAAGGATCATTATCAGACTTCTGATCACTTTTGGGCTCTGTTTTTCATTCCCTTTCCCACTGTTTCAAACACTTTTTTTTTAAGCAAAAAGTGAGCAGTTCAAATTTTATTATGAATAAGTATACATTCACTACTAATTTGCCATTAGCTACACTAAATCAATGTGGCTTTGTGCTAAAATTGTCAATTATTATTATTATTGTTACTTTTTATTCACAGAAGATCTTTTGGATAGTTAGTCTTTCATGTGATGGTGTTCCTATCCAAGATGATTTGAATTCAGATTGCAAGAATTAATAAGACAATATCACTAACGTTGTCTCATTCTATTTGGATTTTCTGCTACCTAGCCATTATCTCCTACATTACAATATAAGTTCTTAAATTCTGAGTTGGTACAGCACTTTGCAAAAATTAAGTTCTCAATAAGGATTCCTCTGTAATACAGTAATATGTGAAGTATATGTAATAGAACATCTTAAATACGCAGAGTATATGTTATATCAACTGTTACCATTTTGGCAATTCTGTGGAAAAGCTTCAGCCAGAGGCCAGATACACCAGATAAGAGGGATAGAGTCTCAGCTGGTGTAAATAGTGACAGCTTCATTGCCTCTAATAGAGCCATGACAGTTTATTCCAGTGGAGCAACTGACCATAAGAACTTGAATCCCTGAATTATTCTGATCTCAGGAGCTTCGCATCTCTGTGAAAGGACAATATTATTATTCCTGAATGATAGTGTCAGGTGGATCCAATTTGCTTCAATCAGGCTAGGAGATGTGTTACAGCCTCTTAGAAATTAAGGTCATGGACAAAAAGATTCTGTTGAAAAGACCTTAGGAACAAGATTGGGGCAGAAATAAATGACAGATATTTCCTGCAAATAGGCAAGTGAAGGTTCTTGATGTATTTACTTTATTTAGTTTTGTTGGAACAAAGATTTTTGGGGATAAAGTGTTCTTAATTTTTCATCCTGTAGTTTATGGGTTTGGTTTAGTTTGGTTTTTAACAACATATAGTGTGTTATTTTGCTAGGAAGCTAGTCTTGCAATATGACAGCTGTGTCACTGCTTATTTCACTGAAGAGCAATACCACATTTGTTTCTCTGATTCCTCTGATATTTCCATTGTTTTCTGTGGCTTGATTAATTATTTAGCCAGGTTCATTCTTACAAAAAAAAAATGTATCGCATTGATTCTTGATGTTTTGTTATTGGTTAATCCAAACAGTTTTTCTTATCTTTTTATCAACAGCTATAGTTGCAAAAATTTTCCTTGCTTTTGGTTGTACTTCCCTCTATTATTGTTCTTTACAATGGTTTCCCATGGGTTGTGTCTTGCAGGAGCCCCAACAAGCGAGTTGGACAGTACGTTACAAAGAATAACAGTGTTGGAGAATGCTAAGGAGGAGAGAAAATCAAGATAGAGTAACATGATTTTTTTACTGCAAAATCTTAACATGTACTATGTGTTTAGAAAGCTTAAAACAGCAAAGATTTTTATGGAATCAAAAAGGAATCTTATCTGAATCATACTAAACATCTTCACAAAATACTTCTCAGCTCTGTGTTACTAAAAGCAAGTGATTTACAATTACATCTTAATATAGTTGAATATTCCACCTTACCTATGAGTGTACTTGTGGTAGCCTGAGCAGTTGGCTGCCAAACACCCACCCAGCTGCTCTTTCACTCCTCTTCCTCAACAGGACAGGGGGAGAAAATAAGATGGAAGGGCTCATGGGCTGAGGTAAAGACAGGGAGATCACTTACGACTTACCTTCATGGGGAAAACAGACTCGACTTCAGGAAAATTAATTTAATTTATTGCAGATTAAAAAAGATGTGGATAATGAGAAACAAACTAAATCAACATCTTCCTCCCACCCACCCGCTCTTTCTTTCCCAATGCTCAACTTCACTTCTTCATTGCCAACTATTCTACCTCGCCACACCCCTGCCCCGTGTGGTGCAGGGGGATGGGGAATGGGAGTTTTGCTCAGTCCATAACAGTTCCTCTCTGCTGCTCCTTCCTCCTCACACTTTTCCCCTGCTCCTCAGTGGGTCCTTCCCATGGGGTACAGTCCAGCAGGATAGACTGCTCCAGCATGGATCCGCTACAGGCTGCAGGTCCTGCCAGGAGCCCACTTCTGCACAGGGTCTCCCCAGGATGCAGCTCCATGTCAGGGCACATCCACCTGCTCTGATGGGCTGAAGTGTGGAGATCTGCTCCCCCGTGGGCCTCCACGGGCTGCAGGGGACAGCCTGTCTCACCATGGTCTTCACCTGGGGCTGCAGGGGAATGTCCGCTCCGGCGCCTGGAGCCCCTTCTCACCTACTTGAATTTGATTTGCTGAACTGGACTCTTTATTTTATATCTTTTCCTTCCCTAGGTCTCACATCTTGCTACTAACTTATTTTAGTAACATCTGCAAATTTATGTTCTGGTATTATGAATAGAACTTTCATAAAATAATCTTCTGATTATAATTGGACCACTCTCAGGAATTAACCCTACTGACAATTTTTTGTAGATCTGATTCTCAGATACAAAGGCCAAAGGGGACTACTGGGTCATCTAGTCTGTCCTGTACCACACAGGACATTACATTTTACTCAGCTGCCCTACCTGAAGCCCTCCAGCTTGCTCCTGAGTTTGGATATATTTCGTCTGAAGTCTGTATCTATTTGGGGCACGAAGAGATGGGGAAGCCAACATTTGCTTCACGGTCTTTGTAAAAAAATAATCACATTCCTTTTGAAATATCTTTTATTTGGATTTCCCTTGCTCAACTTACAGACGTTGGTTCTTGTCATGATTTCTGCTGCTTGTTAAAAACACCCTCTGGATATGGTGTTTGTATATATTGGTGGTAACTAATCACTGAGAAAAATATTTCTTGGTAGGCTAAGTCTGTGGAGCTCTTTAAGACTAAATGTAAAGGATCATTATCAGACTTCTGATCACTTTTGGGCTCTGTTTTTCATTCCCTTTCCCACTGTTTCAAACACTTTTTTTTTAAGCAAAAAGTGAGCAGTTCAAATTTTTATTATGAATAAGTATACATTCACTACTAATTTGCCATTAGCTACACTAAATCAATGTGGCTTTGTGCTAAAATTGTCAATTATTATTATTATTGTTACTTTTTATTCACAGAAGATCTTTTGGATAGTTAGTCTTTCATGTGATGGTGTTCCTATCCAAGATGATTTGAATTCAGATTGCAAGAATTAATAAGACAATATCACTAACGTTGTCTCATTCTATTTGGATTTTCTGCTACCTAGCCATTATCTCCTACATTACAATATAAGTTCTTAAATTCTGAGTTGGTACAGCACTTTGCAAAAATTAAGTTCTCAATAAGGATTCCTCTGTAATACAGTAATATGTGAAGTATATGTAATAGAACATCTTAAATACGCAGAGTATATGTTATATCAACTGTTACCATTTTGGCAATTCTGTGGAAAAGCTTCAGCCAGAGGCCAGATACACCAGATAAGAGGGATAGAGTCTCAGCTGGTGTAAATAGTGACAGCTTCATTGCCTCTAATAGAGCCATGACAGTTTATTCCAGTGGAGCAACTGACCATAAGAACTTGAATCCCTGAATTATTCTGATCTCAGGAGCTTCGCATCTCTGTGAAAGGACAATATTATTATTCCTGAATGATAGTGTCAGGTGGATCCAATTTGCTTCAATCAGGCTAGGAGATGTGTTACAGCCTCTTAGAAATTAAGGTCATGGACAAAAAGATTCTGTTGAAAAGACCTTAGGAACAAGATTGGGGCAGAAATAAATGACAGATATTTCCTGCAAATAGGCAAGTGAAGGTTCTTGATGTATTTACTTTATTTAGTTTTGTTGGAACAAAGATTTTTGGGGATAAAGTGTTCTTAATTTTTCATCCTGTAGTTTATGGGTTTGGTTTAGTTTGGTTTTTAACAACATATAGTGTGTTATTTTGCTAGGAAGCTAGTCTTGCAATATGACAGCTGTGTCACTGCTTATTTCACTGAAGAGCAATACCACATTTGTTTCTCTGATTCCTCTGATATTTCCATTGTTTTCTGTGGCTTGATTAATTATTTAGCCAGGTTCATTCTTACAAAAAAAAAATGTATCGCATTGATTCTTGATGTTTTGTTATTGGTTAATCCAAACAGTTTTTCTTATCTTTTTATCAACAGCTATAGTTGCAAAAATTTTCCTTGCTTTTGGTTGTACTTCCCTCTATTATTGTTCTTTACAATGGTTTCCCATGGGTTGTGTCTTGCAGGAGCCCCAACAAGCGAGTTGGACAGTACGTTACAAAGAATAACAGTGTTGGAGAATGCTAAGGAGGAGAGAAAATCAAGATAGAGTAACATGATTTTTTTACTGCAAAATCTTAACATGTACTATGTGTTTAGAAAGCTTAAAACAGCAAAGATTTTTATGGAATCAAAAAGGAATCTTATCTGTCTGAATCATAACATCTTCACAAAATACTTCTCAGCTCTGTGTTATTCACTAAAAGCAAGTGATTTACAATTACATCTTAATATAGTTGAATATTCCACCTTACCTATGAGTGTACTTGTGGTAGCCTGAGCAGCTGGCTGCCAAACACCCACCCAGCTGCTCTTTCACTCCTCTTCCTCAACAGGACAGGGGGAGAAAATAAGATGGAAGGGCTCATGGGCTGAGGTAAAGACAGGGAGATCACTTACGACTTACCTTCATGGGGAAAACAGACTCGACTTCAGGAAAATTAATTTAATTTATTGCAGATTAAAAAAGATGTGGATAATGAGAAACAAACTAAATCAACATCTTCCTCCCACCCACCCGCTCTTTCTTTCCCAATGCTCAACTTCACTTCTTCATTGCCAACTATTCTACCTCGCCACACCCCTGCCCCGTGTGGTGCAGGGGGATGGGGAATGGGAGTTTTGCTCAGTCCATAACAGTTCCTCTCTGCTGCTCCTTCCTCCTCACACTTTTCCCCTGCTCCTCAGTGGGTCCTTCCCATGGGGTACAGTCCAGCAGGATAGACTGCTCCAGCATGGATCCGCTACAGGCTGCAGGTCCTGCCAGGAGCCCACTTCTGCACAGGGTCTCCCCAGGATGCAGCTCCATGTCAGGGCACATCCACCTGCTCTGATGGGCTGAAGTGTGGAGATCTGCTCCCCCGTGGGCCTCCACGGGCTGCAGGGGACAGCCTGTCTCACCATGGTCTTCACCTGGGGCTGCAGGGGAATGTCCGCTCCGGCGCCTGGAGCACCTCCTGCCCCTCCTTCCGCACTCACCTTGGACTCTGCAGGGCTGCTCCTCTCACTTTTTTTAACTCCTCACTCCTCTCTCTCTCACACTGTGTAGCAATTTTACCCTTTCCTAAGTATTTTCCTCAATGCACCACCACCGTGGCTGCGGGGCTCAGCCGTGCCCTGGGGTGGGTGGGTTGGACCCGGCTGGAACCGGCTGCGTCCGGCCTCAGGCAGCCCCGGCTGCTCCTCACAGGGGCTGCCCCGCAGCCCTCCCCGCTCTCCAAACCCGGATGCCTGCACTCAATACAGGCATGTGGAAAGATTCGGTGCCCGCCCCGGGGCAGCCCCGGCCTCTCCTCACAGAGGCCGCCCTGCAGCCCCCGCTGCCAGCGCCTTGCCGTGTAAACCCAACGCATTATCTCTCTTTTCTATAGTCTTTTTCTCTGTTAAGAGAAGTTACAGATCGAAAATATCTTTATTTTTTATTACATATTATTTTTTATTATATACTATTTTATCAAGATGACTTAGTTAATATTTTGGGGCTTTTTTTTGGTCTTTTTTTTTGCTTTTCCTCTGTAGCCTCACATTCTCATGCCAAGGAATGTGTTCTCCGGAAGCTTTAAGAAGTTTCGTGGAAAAATCACACCCAATTTATACATCAAGCAAAACACACCATGAAACTATTCCATCACTTCAGGTATCTCAGCAGCCTCTCCAGGTGCCTCCCTTGCTTTGCCCACATCTTATAGGCTTACCAACATAATCAGTAAAGGGGATCATGCCCATCACAAAAACAATTTAATGAAACAAGAACCTTCTCAAAAAGAAAGTGTCTTCTTTCCTGATATTGGTTCTGAGCTACTATCAATCACGAGCGGAGTTGGGATACCATGGAGCATGCATGGTATTTTGGATGCCTTCACATAGAAGATAAAAGAACAATTAATTGCACTCTAAAGTAGTTTTGTCTCTGATTCACTATAGACCTGGCTCCAAAAGTACTACCCTTAATGACATACAGTGACAAGTTACCATGTTCAACTTTGAACCTTGCTTCAGAGCTGCTTCTGAACATCAGAAACAGGATTTCAGTCAGACTTCTAAAGCGTGTATGTGTAAATGCTGTCTGTGTAGCAGTTATTCAGGCTTCCTTTGAATTCCGTCCATCCATTTAGTCATCCCTGCCAAGCCAGTCTCTATTACCCATACCTACTAAGATGTGTTTTAATGGTGAAAGTAACAGGTTGACTTAATAAAAATGCTGGCAGTGACACCAAGGAATGCTGGGACTTTACTAATCTGAAAAATAATGACCTTAGGGGAGCTTTGTTCCTCCTTCTCATGGGTCCCTGCTAGAAATAGCCAAATAATTATAAAAAGGAGCCAACTCAATAAACACAGTGGGAAGTATTGTGGGTGAACTGAACTACTGAACTACTGTTTTGAGCACATAGACTTCCCTCTGAACATGCGGTAGGCCAGACTGGGTTTTGAGTGCCTTGGTTTACTAGAGTATTATGTCATGTTAGAACAGGTTTGTGAGTCCTCATTTCAGCTAGCAGAGTGTTAATCATAACTGGGTAATCTGATAAACTGTTGGAATGGGTCCAGAGGAGGGCTACTAAAATGATCCGAGGGCTGGAGCACCTCTCCTATGAGGACAGGCTGAGAGAGTTGGGCTTGTTCAGCCTGGAGAAGAGAAGGCTGCGGGGAGACCTGATTACAGCCTTTCAGTACCTAAAGGGGGCTTATTTAAAGGGGGCCCATAGGAAAGATGGGGACAATCTTTTCAGCAAGGCCTGCTGTGACAGGACAAGGGGTGATGGTTTTAAGCTAAAGGAGGGAATATTTAGGCTGGATATGAGGAAAACATTTTTTGCAGTGAGGGTGGTGAAACACTGGCAGGGGTTGCCCAGAGTGGTGATGGAGGTCCCGGCCCTGCAAACATTCAAGGCCAGGTTGGATGGGGCTCTGAGCAACCTGATCTAGTTAGCGGTGTCCCTGCTCACTGCAGGGGGGTTGGACTAGATGACCTCTAGGGGTCCCTTCCAACCCAAAACATTCTATGATTCTATGATTCTAATCACCATAGATGGAGGAGATACAGATAGGCACCTAGCATGAGACAGCCAGCTGAGATTAAATGCTATGGAAACTATGGGGTTAATTGCAATCAGCTCTCATCTTGATAGTAAACTCAACTTGTTCCTCTTGACGCTGTGTTCAAAAGTCTGATAATTAACATGGCTCCCTTTTTTTCTTGTAACCTACTTTTCTAGTGAAAACATTTCCAAAGAGAAGCTAGAGGCTGTGACAGAGAGTTCTTGGGGAATTGGTCACTGGATTAAAATTCACCTTTATGTAAATAAGCCAGATCCTGGGAGAACTACATTTTGTATCTAAGTGTATTACTTTTTTTTTACCAGTGCTTTATTGAAGGTCTAGTTTATTTAGAAGGCAAGGAGCTTTCTGTTTTGACTTAGCTGAGACTACTTGTGTCTGTGACAGGTATGCTGCTGTGAGACAGAAGAGAAACTGTCAACCAAATGTATAGTCAGGATGGAGGAGTACCTATATTCTGTTTAGTTTGCTGTGATGGGCTTAAGAGGGCAAAATCCTTTATGTCCAAGCCCTGCCTCCTCTGTACATCTGACACGTATGACATGTCACTGAGCAGATAACAGAAAACATGCTTTTTCTGGCAACATTTTTTGCACCATAGGCACAGTGAACTTTTGAGAGCAAGACAAATGACTGTGTGGACATGTGCTGTTAGGAAAATGGCTTTCAATCAAAGTCAAGAACATATATCAATTTTGGGAACATTTCATGAACCGCTTCTATTTGAAATCAGGGTTGTGAACAAATACTACTAGAATGTTATATAAATACCATGTGCTTACACAGTATTACACCGCACCCAACCAACTCTTTGCCCCCAATCCACATGAGCACAGCTATAGTCCCACCATAGGAACAGTGGCCTCCACTGTTCGTAGAAGCCACATAAATATGAATCTGGCCTTTGCTTAGAGTAGACTGTCCCTAGTGTAAGGGAGATAAATCTACCCTGAAAAGGTCCATATATCTGGAATCGGGTATGGAAGTGTATCTGAGCTTTGTTTTCTGTGTACCTCAAAGTGCTTCACAAACACAAGTCATACACCGTTTGGCCTGTAAGATCCAGGTGGGGGTTGTTTTATTGTTTTCTTGGGTTTTCTTAAAAATCTTTGGTAATACAAAGTGAAGTAGTGATACAAAAATTAAAAAAAAAAAATTAAAAAAAAAAGGCATGAAAAGTTTCAGTAAATTCATATCCAAAAAATCAAAGTTGAAAAATATCCATAATGCATTTATATAATAACATCCACAATACTTCCCACTGTGTTTATTGAGTTGGCTCCTTTTTATAATTATTTGGCTATTTCTAGCAGGGACCCATGAGAAGGAGGAACAAAGCTCCCCTAAGGTCATTATTTTTCAGATTAGTAAAGTCCCAGCATTCCTTGGTGTCACTGCCAGCATTTTTATTAAGTCAACCTGTTACTTTCACCATTAAAACACATCTTAGTAGGTATGGGTAATAGAGACTGGCTTGGCAGGGATGACTAAATGGATGGACGGAATTCAAAGGAAGCCTGAATAACTGCTACACAGACAGCATTTACACATACACGCTTTAGAAGTCTCACTGAAATCCTACATCCAGGTGAATAATAAATAAAAGCATTTGTTCTTTTGGTGGTTGCTGGTGGCTCTGTTTTATTATTTTCATGCTGGATGGCTAAAAAGTAGAAAGTGTGGCAGCAGGACATCATTATGATAGGTGAACATCTGAAAATTTACAGCTTTAGCTAGGTATCTATAAGTTTCTTCCTTGCCCAATTAAAGGTTCACCCTTTGGTATCTACTAAAATTTGGATGAAAGTTTCATGTGAACGGGCTGTCTCTTCGGATTTCTATACAGCATTTTCTGCTCTCACTCAGGCTGAATAAGCACTGAGAACAGTAAAGTATAATAAAAACAAGAGGGAGAGTAGAAATAGCTACATAAAAGCTATATAAACTCAATAATTGAGATGGAAATTAATAATAAAAATAATAAACAGCATCAAAGCACCTTCCTTCTGTCCTTTGTCCTCCACAGATCCTTGGAACTCCCTTTGTCTTAATTCCTTGCCTCAGTCTTCTTTTGCTTTCCAGTGCTCAGTAATGTATGTTTCCTTTGACCTTTATTTGTAAAGCTAGGCCAATATTTTTAATCAGGTGTTTACAGTCAGGCGCCTAAATCTATATTAAGTACCTAAATAAGGCTTGCATTTTAAATGAGCCAAGCATTAAGTCAATAGTGGTTGTGGCCTCTCGCTATGATGGAAAAATAGCCCAGCTCTTTGGGTGCCCAGTACGCTACCCACAAGCTGGAAAATGTTCACAGCCATTTTGGTATAATTCTTACCTTCACTGTGCAGTGCACTCTTTATGCTAAATAAAATTCTGCTATCAGGCTGCACCTTTGGCATAAGAAGACTGGAGCATTCACAGCTGACCCAAATGTTAGACGATAACTATACATTTCACAGACATTTGCATATTTTGTGGTTTCCCTTGCTGTCACAAAACTACTCGAAATCTTATAATTCTGTTGTGTTCATTGTATGATAAAAAATGGCTATACAAAAAGAACAAAACCATTATGTTATTTTCCTTTATGATAGGGAAATAACGTATTAGTGGGTAGGTGCTCTGCTTCTGCTGAAAATGTTCGTTCTTCTCTTGCATGTGATCCTCATACTACCTGTCTCCCAGCTGTCAGTTCATGATTCAGGCAGGAGCTTGCAGGGATGCGTGCGTTGGCTGGAGGGGATGTCTGGAGGAGCTGAGAAGTAACCAGATGACTGACAGCGATTCAGGCTAGACGCGGTGTGGAGGGGGTAGGTACAGAAAAAGAGCTAATCCTATAGAGGGAGTTGAAGGCTTTTTTTGAGGGAGCACGAGGGAGGTAGAAAGCATCTGAGGGATTTGCTTTAGAGAGAATTTAAGGTTACTTGTGCACCTCTCTGCAACTCAAGGAGTCTGAGAGCTAGTCAGCACAGCAGACTTCATCAGTTATGCCAGCACAGTGAAGCTGATGGAGTTATGCTAGCGTAACAACCCCTGTGAACAGTCTTATTCCAGAATTAATACTTCTCTTTTTTCCAGTTTAGCTAAAATATTGTGTAAAGCTGAACTGTTTTTTTTTTTTTTTTAAAAAAAAGAGAAAAGAAAAAAAAGGAACAGGAATTTAATTTTATGTAACTAAAGCTGTTTAATTCAGCCCTTGCAGAGTCCTGGTGTATTTCCAGCATGTGCACAGCTCTGGGTGTACTATTTTCCTTGCAATAAGGTTAATATTAGCTAGAAATGGAGACCTGCTGGAGATAAAACCAATTGCAGATGAGCTTAGCTAAAAGCGAGAGCTACAGTCTCTCAGTTTATACCAAAAGACAGCTTGAAAGGCTAATATATCATGCAAATGGTGGACCAGAATCATTTAGGCATAGATGGTCTGTGGGCTGTACAGAAGGAGTGAATCTTTCTGCATTCAGCTGTGCGTTTGTGTGTGCGCGTCTCGCTCCCCCTCCACCCGCTCCTCTCCCTCCGTCTCTCTCAGACAGGCAAACAGACCGGCTTCTGCCTTTGTGTTGCCAGTCAGGTCCTCCCTCTGCAGTCTTACACAGGAAGAAGATTTATAATAGCTGCATGCAATGCCAGTGTCTCAAAGAGACGGTATCACGCCATGTGGAGGATTTTCATAGGGGGTTTAACTTTGCTCCACTGAATTGGAAAGGTACATTTTTTTTTAATCTTAATTATTTTAAACACTTAATTCCTGTGACTTTTGTCTCCTGCTAAATTCTGACCTCCAAATACTAGCATCTTTAAATCACAATCTGTTGTCACAGTACTGCAATGGCTGTGATGTCTTAATTGAAAACATGGGGATGTAAGGAATTCGACAGGATAATTAGGGCACATTTCAATGTGAAGCTGTGAGTGCTGTTCTGTAAGACGGGCATCTGATATTTCTGACATACCGTATCAGAACTATAAGATTCAAACTAGAAAATGAAAATGCAGCACACATGCAATGCAACTGTACCATATGTTAAGAAATGTGCACCTTGTAAACAATGGGCTAATTAGCTAGAGAAAGAGATGGCTGAATGATGACACTAGAAATAAAAAGGATAATGAAATCTCGACGCAGACTTGTGTAGGAGATCCACCTGGCAGCAACTTGCCAGATTTATGAAATTAGATAAAATCAAAGGGAAAATTATAGGTGGGAAATAATGAACTTAACAGCACTACTTCCCTTTGTTTTAAGCTCTCGGTTGCCTGCTTCTTACCTTCCTGACTAGTGGCATGTATTATAATTAACGATGGGTGAAGCATCAGAGTCAGAGAAGCCCAAAAGCTTAGAAACTTTCCTTAGGCCTGTGGAAAATGTCTATCAAAATTTGACAAAGGACAGTTTCTTGGGATATATCTCTTCCCATTCCGTAGCAGGAATACAAAATTAAAATAGATTTCCTTTTGGCATTTCACCTCTTAGCCTCCCTGTTTCCTGAAAGTGAATGCACAAAGTTGAACTATTTGATTTCATGAAATCCCTAGAAGGGCTAACCCATGTCAGTGTCTGGGTTTGATATTAGTAACAGTTTCCCTCTGCAGAGGAACCTACAATCTGAAAATATAAAGCCTTGATAAAAAAAAATGGGAATAGAAGCAGTTGTACTAAGAAGTAAAACATTACATAGCAGGCCAGGCAGGGAAAAGCTTGTGTTTAATTCTTCTGACTCACCTACATGCACTAGATGACAATCAGTTTTGTTTCATTCTTCTACCCTGTTTTCCCTCATTCCATAAAGAGCATATCTAAACATGTTGCTTCGGATTTGCCTTAGAACTTCTCTTCCCACAGGTCAATGAACTCCAGAATAGTGTTCACTGTATTCACTCCCTGTTGGTTTTCAGCAGCAGGAGGTCCAAGACATGCTTACTCTTCTATTTACAGAAACACAACCAAGACGACCTACTTCCACTATTCACTCAAGCCTGAAATACTTCCTCTGATTTTCCTCAAATGTTAGTATGTCCAGCCACAACCACTCTTGTTGCATCATTCTTGAGCTCTACTCCTATCCATTATTTTCAGTACAGTGCTTGTTTTTGCTCCTCCTGGTTACCAGAGCCCTTGCCCTCCAACTTCTACAGCTGATCCATTGGTAGTTCTGGTTGACGGAGGCTGCAAACAGGCTGACATAAAAGATTCCTGTCTCAGGGGCATGTTAAGTTGATATGCTAACTGACAGCTATTTAATCTGTAACACTAACTATATCAGTTCTAATGTGCTAGCAGATCTAATGTTTACGCAGATTGAAGGAATATTAGCAAAAGTCCCATGGCATTGGGGACGTCCATCTGCTCCCTTGCTACTGTACAATTGTTTGTTGTTGTTTAAAGAAGCTTAGGGCTGATCAACAGAAAGGATTCCACAGAATGAGCTTAAAGCCTAACAGCCTACAGAAATTGTTCATAGCTCTGTGGTCTACTTTCAGCATGGGAAATAGCATCCTGCACTGCTAATGAGATCTGTAGCATCCAAACTATTCACATGAAGACCTTTCTGCAAAGCACTCTTACCCAACACATAAATTTATGCACACCGTTTACATATGAAATGAAACCTCAGTGTTTCTTAAGTCAGTATGTATGTCATCACAGTTAGATGTCATTTTTTATCTAGAACACGGTATCTGTAGAGTTGTTTTCCCTTATCTCTGGTCCATTGAGGTTTATGCTGTCTACAAATGTCACAACTTTTGAGATCTTTTTGGGACAAGATTCAGGCAGTGTCTCATGGAAATCTGCAGAAAAGAAGACTGTACACAACAGCTTACTTGAGAAGGCCCAAACAGAGCAAACAATGACATGGGGCAGAGTCTATACAAAAGGCTTCAGCATGCACATAGCTGTAAAAATACAGAGACACTATGTCTGTGGGTGAATTTGCATTAAGCCTATATAGCTATAATGCTAAGTACACAGAGTTTGAATTCCAGCACTAGACCACTGGTTTTCCGCACTGCTTGACTGCTAAGAGACTTCATTCTGCTCAGTTTGGCTGGTGCTAACCAGCACCCTGCAAGACAGTGCCCAGGCTTGCGGATAGCATTTGCCAGAAATAATTCCCAGTACCCAGCATCACCCTTGATGGTTTCTCCAAAACCATTTCTGAAGGTTTTGCACCCTGATGCACTTCTCCATACCCCCATGCCACACACCACAGCTACACCCTCTCCGTTTTATACTAGAAAAGCCCCTGTGCTAAAAAGCTGCAGTATGACCCTCACATTGTTTCAGACCCTTTTTCCCCTTGAGGAGATGCTCAAGGCCAAGTGTTATGCAGTGTACCTGCAGCCACTCTGTGCAATTTAGTCCCAGGGCCAGAAAACAGCCCTTAGCCCTATTTTATTTAGTGACATATATAGCCAACAAGACCTTCTGAGTTAAAGTTAGGGAACACTGAATGAGTGCAGTGTTGAGCCAGGAGAAAGAAGGAAACCTAAGACAAATGGCATATGTCTCATGTATTTGTCAGCAAAGTTAAAAAAAAGGTGAAGACCATATGAGAGACAAATGTTTACTTCCCTTTGTGCCTTAGAGCACCAAAATACCTCAGCGGGATCAACAGAGTTTTTCTACAGACTTGTCACGCCACAACAAAATGCTTAATCTCCAGAGAAATCACAAACAGGCAGCTAATGCTCAGTTGACTAGGTGAATATTCATATTGATGAACAGAAGGGTAATCACGGAGTCACAACAAAGACCTTCCTCTGCAGTTTATGTTGTTGAATGAAACTACACAAGTTCCAATTTCCCTCTTACCACGTCAGAGATTAAGCCTGGGTTCGAAAAGGAGAAAGAAAAATCCAAATAAACAAAATACCTCACAATCATAAAACTCATCCCACAGGAAGCTGGGATTCAGTCATTATGTTTAAATAGATCCAGCTATAAGAACATCAGTGATGCCAACAATCCACATTATATGAGATATGGAAATTCTTAGCCAGGTTTAGTCTCAACCAGAGGATGTGAGCTGCATTTCGCACCAACAACAGAAACACCGGGAATGAATATAATTCTAGAAATTCTGCATAAGGATAAAATTTCTACTGACTCAGGATACATGTGACAAGCAATGCTACAGTGGTTGCAAATATGGGTTGTGAAAGAGATGAAGTTGTCCAACAGGAAGCTAGCAGCCCATCAAGCTAAACTGTCAAGACTGGAAGCCCAGCAAGGATTTAGCTATTCCATTCAGCAAATACTGTTCTGGTAATGACTGATGTGGACACAGTGTTAAAAAATGCGTTAGATGATGACTAAAAGACAAAATATGTCACAGGTATTAATACGTTCTTGAGGACAAACAGTATTAAATAGCATTGTAGAAAACACTATAGTAACATATCAATTTAGAATATAATCCAGACTATTCATAAATAAAGCTGCAACCTGTGTTCATGGGACTGCTAAAAGTAGCATGATGGGTTCTTCACGTAGTTAAGACAAGTATAACATTTGTACTGTAGTTCCATCAACTCTGTAACCCACAACTGTAGAGCTTAAAAAGTGGTTCTTATAGGAACACTGACAGATAATAGTCAGACTCCATCATCAAGGCTAGGAAGTATAAACTTCCATTCCAATCTAGATGGTTCGAGTGTGTTAAAAATAGTTGGAAACATCAGGGCATTATACACTTTTAGAAAAAATTAGCACCAATGAAACACTTTTTACCTGAAAAAGAGTATATTTCCACTTGTTTCAGAAATAAAAGGATTTTTTTTTAATAGTTGTAGGATAACTCAGGTTTCAAGGGACCTCAGGAAGTATTTAGTGCAAACTCCTGCTCAAAGCAGAATAGCATAGAGCATTACACAGCCCAGTCTTGAAAACCTGAGGATAGAGATTGTATAGCTGCTCTGGGCAACCTACTTCACTTCTTGACTGTCCTCATGGTGAAAAAGTTTTGCTTTATAACCAGTTGGTAACATTCTTTTTCTGATTCATGTCCATCGTTTCTAGTTCTTCTGACATGCACCACTGGAAAACCTGCCCCCATCTTCTCATAACTTCCTCATAGGTATTGGAATGCTGCTGTTAGGTCCCCCAAAGTTGTCCCTTCTTCAGACTGGACAATTCTGTTTCCTTCTATCTCTCCTTGCAGGGCCTTCGTCCCCTGACCTTGTTGGCCCATTCATCCCATTGGTTCCTCCAAATGGCAGCCTGCCCCTCAAGCCCATCAACTGCAACCCCCCATATGGTTTTCATCTGCAAACTTGATGAGAGTACTCTCCATCACCTCCTTTCTCTGCTTCATGTTCCCAGAAATATGTTCCTAGAGGACTTGCTCCATGTCTTCCCCAGGGATTGAAGTAAGACTGAGCAGCCTGTAATTCCCTAGGTTGTCTTTTTGGAACTTTTTTTAAGTTTTGATGCAGCTTGTCTGGTGCATGGGCTTTTATGAGTTGAGTTCTTGTAAGTAATCCCTGACTTGATCCTTATCCACTGCTGGTAGTTCCTTTCTTCTCTCTCATTAAGTGCAGAGGCCCGTAAGACCTTGTTAGTGAAGACTGAAGAAAAGAAGGCATTGAGCCTTATCAGTGTCAGCTGTTGCTGAATCACCCTTTCCATTCAGCAACTGTTCCACATGTTCCTTGTCAGCCTTTTATTATTAATGTACAAACTTTTCTTGTTGCCTTGATGTCCCTGGAAATTCTCAACTCCAGATGAGCTCTGGGTTCCCTAACACCATTGCGACATGCTAATGAAATGTTTCAAAAGTCCTTGCTTCCATCTCCCTTATGCTGCCTTTTATGGTGGATCTCTGTCATGAGTTGGTCTACTGGTAAGTGTACTTGAATTCCTGAGCATCAGGGTGAACCATTCATATGCCTGAAGGATGGTGTCCTTACAGACCATCCTACCACTCCAGTCACCCAAGCTATCCCATCATGCTTCATTGCATTGCTCACAGGTCCTACCACACTGTTTACTTAAGAGTAGAGCTAAAGTCTCACTTTATAAACGGGATATCATGCTGAAATCAGAACAAACCCACTATTAGATGGAAGACTAAAGCTACATGATTCCATAAGTTACAGTACTACTGCAGTTATTAAGTAGACTGAAAATACTGCAGACTAAATATCCCTACTAGTAAACAAGCAGTGGTATACAAAACAAGTAAATCAGAATGGTAGCAATCAGCAGAGACTTCTGCAAGACTTAATACAAAAAGTAAAACCTCTCCTCCAAATGTTTAATGAAAAATTAAATTTTTTAAAAAATTCTAAGCAAAAGTACCTTTGCTAGTAAAATTCTGTTAAAATAAAATCTATAGCCACAAAAGTATTAAACTTAAGGTAAGATCCCACTACCATTGGATTGTTTGAAGTATTTATATGACAACTGGCATGCTGTTTAATTATTTTGTAATAAATTATTGGAGGCTACAAGAACAGGCTCTGCACAAGGTGCCTAGACCACCAAGTCCACTTGGTCTTGCAACAAGATCCTTTTAAGACTGTCCAAAGGCAGGTTAGTCTGTACTGTTACTATGGGGGGGGGGGGGGGGAGAAAACTTTATATGCAGGGGAAAAATAGTGTCCTAAATACTTTGCCCACAGTGTTTTTGGCAAGCAGTAAAACATATGATAACGAAGGGCAAACCCTAAAAAGCATTCTCTAAAATACACCAAATAGGTGCTGTAGTGACTTAATTGTAAAACACTTTAAAAAAGGGCAGTGAGAAGCTCTTTCTACTTTATTATGAAAATGAATACATAAGAGATACTGAAATGTGACAGCTTAGTGTACCAGCTTGCAAGAAGGTCATACAGACAGTAAGAAGGGGATTACAGGCCTAAACCTTAGACTAACTATCATAAGCTCCTGATTCAGCCAGAGGAGACTCAGATATTTAACAGATTTGCAGTAAAATTAATTGAGAAAGTCGTGTTGAGGCTATTGGTGTAAGGTAGTGTGTAAAATGGGAAAATGAATATGTACTCTTGTTTCATTCTCATTTAGGTTCTTTGAGTAGATTAGTGTAGCTTACACGTAGCTATGTATTTAGCTATGGTGACAAATATTGCCTAACAGAGGAGTATTTTGCAGTTAACACAGCTTCTTTCCGAAGTGGTAGGGATTATAAATAAAGAAGCATTGGCTACAAGGGTTTAGATTCACTAACATTGCAGGAAGAAGGGAACTACAAAGAAGTGGTTATGATCCCAGATTTTCCAAGGACAGACTGGCTATCTAATCAATGGAACAACTAATCTGTAAGAGTAACCACTTAATCGAGACTCTTGTTTTCTAGATCACACTGTTGTTCTGTTATATAAATTCTCTGCCTTTACAGCTGGTCAGTTATGTTGATTCCCTTGAAGCCAAAAGGTTCTCAGTACATAATTAAAGGTGAGGTATGATAATAGACTTCAAATACATGAAAAGCTGACAGCGAGAGGAAAGGCACAATTTGTTCTCTGTGTCATCAGTGGATTAGGCTGAGAAGTAATGGACTTAAATTACAGCAAAGTTAGGCACCAGGAAACAAATTCCAGTGCTAAGGATAGAGACACCCTGGAAGATAATGGCATGGGAGATTGCAAAGCCTCCCTCTCTGGAGGTTTTTTAGAACAAACATCAGAGAGGGATGATATAAGCATAGTTGAGTTTGCGTTAGCACTGGGAGATGGAAGAAATGGCCTCTTGAGGTCCCTTCCAGCCCTGTGATTCTATTATTCAAAGTCTGATTCAAAGAGTAACAGTCTTTAATGTGTTTCAAATGGAATTACATCTCATTCAGATGTTCATATTCAAATCAAACATGAGACTCAATAAAACCTGGAAACTGGAATGACTGCACTAAATTAATCTTTCAAGTAATTCTTTGACCTCCTATATTCCTCCTTTTGGCTTATTCCTGACATTGTGCTTGAGAAAACTACAACCTGATAACAAATACATGGATAGCTGGCAGCAACTCAAACTCATCCAGCTGTGTTCATGCTTGACCTGCCTTTTTCTAAGAACTGTCATCTCATTTTTTACCAGTTGTTAAGCTCATTGACTAGTCTTTAGACACTAGTGAGTGACAAGCTTAAAGTTAGTAAATCATACAGAAAGTCTGCTTATAACTGAAACATATTGCCTATTTACGGTAGTGCTGGTTTTTCTGTACAACAAAGTTGGCCCCATCTCTGAACAGTGCATGTACTTGACACCCAGCATATTGCATATGAAAGCAGGGATTTGAATAGATTGTGCGAAGTAACGAAATATTAGGAAACTGGACATTTCCTAAATAAAGATTCACTACTACTTTCTTCCTGGCCCTGAGTTAAGACATAATCCCTTTCTTCCTGTTTCTATTTTTTATCCAGTAAAATGCTTCATATTTTTCCTCAAGATTCAGCTGTAGCAGTCATGATTGACTTCTCAGCTGAAGTCAGCAGCAGGGAGGCAAGCTTCCTCCTTGCCATTAGATAACACTGTAATCAATAGGAATCGTCTGCCCTCTTAACAATAGGGAGGCTTTTATACGAAAAAAAAATTAACCATCCATATCAAATTGAAAGGAAACGCATAAGCTCTTTCCAGGTCAGTTAAGCACAGTGGGTTCTTCACCTTCTACCAGAACATAAAGAAGCCCCTCTCTGTCTATCCTTGCTATCCTGTAGATAACCTCCTGTTGTTCTAATGCAGATTTATTTAATTTTCACTTTTAATATGTTTCACTGAAACAGATTGCCACCAAAAGGGGAGTAATAAGACAACTCTTTTAGAAGTCTAAATAGAAAAGAATTTTCAACTTGTTAATCAGGACAAATAATCACCTAGATTTAAGGCATTATGAAATAAATCCCGTCATATTGAAATCAGATGTTCAGTATAATGCTTCATACTATAGAACTTCCAGGACTCACATCTTATTGATCCTGGTTTTATGAACAGCAAAATAAGTCAGACAGACCTCCATTAACAGCACTGAACTTGCACCTCTGTTACAGTCAGTGAATTTATACCAGAACAAAATCATGAAATTCATAATAACAGCCATCACAATTAGTTACACAAAGAATGGTGAGGAAGACTCCAGTCTGTGAATGTCTAAGCATGAACTTAGTAGTAGGAATGCAAGTGCTCCAACCAACTTCAGTTAAACTATTCAGAGACTTCAAGATTCAGAGTATTGTATTAATTCAAATCTAAATCAGAGAAGTAGGTTAAGACAAAGTGAAGTATTAGAGTCAAGAAAATATTTTAAAGAAACAGATTAAATAAGACCAGCCAGAAAATCCCATATTTTCTAGTTCTACTGTCTGTTATAGGAAAAATGTATTACTGGAATACTGTGGATAAAATAACAATTTGGAGAATAAGAAAAAATGGGATCTCCCAAAAAGAGAGAGGAACAGCATTTTAGAAGGGAGAAAATATTTTAAATATTTTATAATAAAAGAATCTTCCCTAGAAGATTCCCTACATTTTCCCTAGAAGGTGTCCATCATTCAGTGCATAAGGACTTCTGGGTTCCGTTTAGCATTCTGCAAATAAGTCTTTTCAGATAATCAATTAAGGTTGGATTCATACCAAAAAATGTTTTTTTTAATTATTTTTTAAAAAATTAGGCCTGTAGTCTAGTCTAGAGTGGATTCCCTTTTTCATTAGTAGGCATAAACCAATACTTCCAGAGGGTAGCACATCCCACTTTCTCAAAATCCTTTCTTAGACACCTCTAAAGATCAGTTTGTCCCATTTTAGGTCTTTCCATTGCTTACTGAGGAAGTCTAGAAAATTAGCTTAACCAAGATACCCATAATACTACTAAAGGAGAGTTTTATCTCAAAGTATTTCTATAGACACAGCCTTGTGAGGTTTCATATCTACAGCATGTAATTGTTTTCCAGGTAATTAATAAATATGCTAAACATTTGAGATAAAAGAAAAGTCGTATTTCCATCAGTAACAGTCTTCTGGACTCAAATTTATGACTGTCTCATTGCAGCGAGGGTTATTCATTGTGCCGGTACACTTTTGCAGAGCCAATGTGCGAACTAATAGGCATAGAATCATAGAATGCTTTGGATTGGAAGGGACCCCTAGAGGTCATCTAGCCCAATCCCCCTGCAGTGAGCAGGGACATCTTTAACTTGATGAGGTTGCTCAGAGCCCTGTCCAACCTGGCCTTGAATGTTTCCAGGGATGGAAACACTCCTCTCCAGGGAGGCCTCCACTACCTCTCTGGGCAACCCATTCCAGTATATCACCACCCTCATTGTAAAGAATTTCTTTCTTATACCCAGTCTAATTCTACCCTCCCTTAGTTTAAAACCATTACCCCTTGTCCTGTCACAACTGGCATGCTCCAGTTAATTGAACATGAAGGAAATTATGAATTTAAATTAGTTCTACAGTACTTCAGTGGATTAAAGATATTAGAAAACAGGAAAACATCATCTCTTCTGAGTAACTCCATGGTACTGATTCTTGTGGTATGAAGCCCTTCCTTGCTGAAGGACTTGCCACACCACGTGCACAGCAATATTTTTGTTCACTTTTGGGAACAACTGAAAAGACAAAACAGTGTGATTTTAAGTTTCCCAGTATTAGAAGTCTGTAAAAATCTGTTCTTTGCCTGAAGTCTGTAAGAAACCACAAATAACTCCATATGTTCCTTTCTCTTGTGCTGCTTTTGTGCTGTTTATTTTGCAGTGTACAAAGCCACCCCTGGAGTCCAGCGACAGACCTTGATTAACTGTGCTTAATTTTTTTATACAGAAAAATTAAACTACAAAGGTGTTCTAAAACAAATGTTATAATTCCATCACTCTCATTTTATTAACTATGCTCATCTTATTTGCAAAGTTAGTCTGTCCAGTTTGGCATCTTTGTGACAAGGCAGAATGCATGAGGAAAAATTGGTTTTGAAACGTATATTTACGTATTCTATCTGCAGTGGTATTCTTCCTGACAGACATTTGTCTCTGACCATTCTGTTGTGGTACAGTATAATTTGTACTCCTTTTCTCTTTGTTACTGGAAGTTAAATGGGAAAATAGATAACTGTAGAAAAGCCTGTAACTTTTTCTTTTTACTACCATTCATCTCTAAGTCAGCTCCAAATGCAGGAGTTCTGCCCAATATCTGTGAAGCCCTTTGTGCCTGTACCTTTTGTTTCCTAGCACAAGAACAGAAATATTCAATGAATTGAAAAGGTGGTGAATTCATACTGATAAAACGAAATATTCTCTCACTCTGTTTGTACGAGGGCTTTAATTTTCATCAATGTCACAGAACGCTGTTGAAGGTTAATAGTTGAGCAAGTTTTAGAGAGTAGTTAGATGTTTATATGCCTACCAGAAAAAAAAAATCTAACATCTGAATATTTACTAACAACAAGAAGATTTTTGGAAGGGAGATCAAAATTCACATTTTAGGCCTTAAGCAAATCACCGACTTAAGGAATAGGGATGAGCCGTTTAATGAAGCATTTTCCCCGTGGTTTGCTTCCCATATCTTCCTGTGAGAAGCTTGTTGCTAGCCCTCAGACTCTGAATGGTGGACCTAGATAACCTGATCTAGCAAGATGATTCCTGTGTTCTTATGTAAAACTCACAGAGGGTGCCATTAGTGGTCTCTGCCATTATCTGCCCTGTGCACACTACTTGTGATGGGAAGATGACAGATGTGTTGGGATGAGGGGAGAACAGTGAAAGCCTGGAGCTGAAGTGTTCTTTTGTACTCTATGGGATCAGATGCAAGGAAGAAAAACAATTCAAGGGATACCTTACAATGGACCAAAAGCCATGACCTTTTTTCACTCACAATAGATAAGAAAACCCCTTGGTATCTGTGGTGGGTAGACCTTGGCTAGCTGCCAGGTGCCCACCAAGCTGCTCTATTACTCATTCTCCTCAACTGGACAGGGGAGAAGAAAATATGACAAAAGTCTCATGGGTCAAGATAAGGACAGGAAGATCACTCAGCACTTACTGTCATGGGCAAAAGAGACTTGGGGAAATTAATTTAATTTATTGCCAATTAACAACAGAGTAGGAAAATGAGAAATAAAAACAAATCTAAAACCACCTTCCCCCCACCCCTCCCTTCTTCCTGGGTTCAGCTTCACTCCTGATTTTTCTGCCTCCTCCCCCCATGTGGTGTAGGGGGAATGGCAATTGGGGTTGCGGTCAGTTCATTACATGGTGTCTCTGTTGCTCCTTCTTCCTCACACTCTTCCCCTGCTCCAGCCTGGGTCCCTCCCACGGCAGACAGTCCTCCACAAACTTCTCCAACATGAGTCCTTCCCATGGGCTGCAGTTCTTCACGAACTGCTCCAGTGTGGGTCCATCTTTTCCACGGGGTGCAGTCCCTCAGGAGCAGACTGCCCCAGCCTGAGTCCCCCATGGGGCTCACCAGCCCTGCCAGCAAACCTGCTCCAGCCTGGGCTCCTGTCCCTATGGGGCCACAGGCCCTGCCAGGAGCCTGTTCCAGCGCAGGCTTCCCATGGGGTCACAGCTTCCTTCAGGCACATCCACTTGCTCTGGCATGGGGTCCTCCATGGGCTGCAGGTGGAGATCTGCTCCACCATGGACCTCCATGGGCTGCAGGGGGACAGCCTGCCTCACCATGGTCTTCACCACGGGCTGCAGGGGAATCTCTGCTCTGGCACCTGGAGCACCTCCTCCCCCTCCTTCTTCACTGACCTTGGTGTCTGCAGGGCTGTTCCTCTCACAGATTCTCACTCCTATCTCTGGGTGCTGTTGCACAGGAGTTTTTTCCCCCTTCTTAAATACATTATCCCAGAGGCACTGCCATCATCGCTGATGGGCTTGGCCTTGGCCAGTGGCAGGTCTGCCTTGGAGCCAGCTAGTATTAGCTCTGTTGGACACGGGAGGAACTTCTGGCATCTTCTCACAGAAGCCACCCCTGTAGCCCCTTCCTACCAAAACCTTGCAATAAAGCCAATACAGTATCGCATGTACCCTCAGATATTTTCATGTCCTCATCCTTTCCTATTAAAACCATGTTGTCTGAACTGCCATATGGCCTATGTAACTGACAACACCTCAATGGTTACACCTTGCCTGTTGCGCAAACATTTCAAAATCTTCATTTTCATCCTGACATACTGGAAACAACTTTTCAACATCCTTTTTCTCTGTCTATGTGGTATTAATTCAGGAATAACATAACTCCATGTATTGAAGAAGTATTTCAGCTTACACATGATTTTTCCACTGGAAATGTAGAACCAAACTGTTAGTCTTACTGACATTAATATTTTTCTTAGTTTTATAAAATCTGAGGTTAAAAAGTGTGCAAAGAAATACATATCTTTAAAATTAAAAAGTGGCCTAAAAGTTACTTTTGTGCATTTGTGTGTAAGATAAAGAATAGAGTAACAGTATTTTCTTATTTTTAATTGTTTCAGTTTAATGGTTAGATTATCCCTAATCATTATTTATCTATCAAAATTATTAAATAAGTGATTAGATAGCTAAAGAAAACAATGCATGCCTCTAGCTTCAATAGGGGTTATGAATAAAGACAAAATCTCTGAATTTGCTTAAATTGCAGTAAAAAAGAGCCTACAAGAAAGGAATACCACAACCCCTCATCCCCAAGTGACAAAGAGGCCAACTGAAAAACAGAACTGCTGATTGATAGCGTAATCACTTGAATAATTATGGTACCAGTTGCCAAGATCTCATGCATATTTTGTTAAATAAACTTCTGCCTCAGCAGATGAACTCTCACCTGGTCTCTCTTGAAACTGGAAGGATCACACCAAAATTTCTCATTAGATGAAATAGAAAGAAAAAGAGAACTTCAAGTGCGTTTATGGAAATTATCAGAAGCCACAGTAATATAAAAGAAAACATAATATTACCTTCTTGTTGTTCTTAATTTCTCCCTGCAGGAAGATCTTCTGTTGCCTATTTAATTCCTGGTTTTTGGACATTTCTTGTACTCTCTTGAAAGTCACATTGCAAAGTCTTATTTTCTGAATTCTTCCATTTCAAGAAGAGTTATAATCGCTCGTGCTTGAATCAGTTTACCCATAGTTTGAAGACTGCTCTAGGTTATCTTGTCTTGACTAGTTGCACAATTCCCAAAATAAGTTTAACATGGGATCTGAATCGTGCATGTCTTTAGGGCTTTTCTTGGTCCTTGGGAGCATTGAAGGAAGTTGATTTCATAAGGAGTGCCTAGAGCTGTGACTGAAGTTATAGAGTTCATGTTCCTTAAAAGGATTCTCATGAATCTATCAAAGTACCACTTTCCTTGCTAGAACTACTATGCCTTAATGGATCTGATAAGCCTCACCTAGGGTCTTCAAGCCAAAGACGCATCAGTTAAAATCACAGGTATAAAGGGAGATTCTATATTTAATGTAAATATATTTCATAGGTGCAACCTAACTTTGGTTGACAGAAAATTCCAAGTTCTGTATGACTGAGATGTGTTCATATGCTTTGAAAATGAATAAATTTATTTTTCCATATGTATATATTTAATATCATTTATGTACATATAATATCATTTTTATGTAATATAAAATATATGCAATCATATATAAATGAAAGTATAGATATATGTATATGTTTTTTATATATATAGTCTGGGCTTTTCACTTAGTTGTATGTAGATTTCTCCAACAGAATAGGAGCACTTTCACTCCAGATGGAATAATCAGGTAAGTCTGAGAAGGATTAAAATTATAATTTTATATATATGTGTATAGAAATACATATATTTGTGTGTGTGTATAATGTAATAGGTTATATATTTCATTAAACATTACATATTAAATATAGAATGTTTAGTATATATCTATTTTATATTTTTTAATATCTGTTGTATATAATACAATCAGGTTAAGACTTTGGTGGACCAACTGGGAAGCTAGTCCATAGGCATAGGGCTGGAATGACATCTGCAGCATTTCTGTAAGTATTCTCCAAATAATGAATTAGGTTTAGTTGCGTAAGCATGAAATTCCTTCAAAATCAACAGGCAGTACGTACTTGGTTAGACAATAAGAGCCTGGTGACAATAAGACCTTCCACCTGGCTACTTGAGCTATAATCCGACTTTACCAAAACTCACTATTCATATTTCTTCTTTGGTTTTCGTAAGCTTACACAATGCAGATATTCTCTCTTTTTCTCTCCCCACATCTTTTTCTATGTAATATTGTCACAAATTCCTTTCTTCTCTTTAATTTCTCTCTTTTAAAATTAGTGGTTATCTTTGATATCAATACAAAAAATTGCCTAAATTTGATCTTCAGTTGCTTCATTTGTGTGTTTCATCACCGGCCTTTCTTGCTTTTCCTTTATTAATTTAATCCAAAATGTTGGCCTAGTAATCATCTACATTATGGACAGCCTCTATTATGATCTATTCATTAACCTCTCATTATCTTCATTATCCTCATTCCTGACTTCCAAACTCTGCATAACTCCATTCTCGTTATTGGCAATTTTCTCTGCAGTTTCTAAACTCTGTCCTTGTCTCCTCTAAGCCACATGCCCTTCAGTTTCTTCTTTCATTCCTGTTTTTAGGCCTCAGATTCTGGAGAGTGTTTGGATGTCTGAGTCAAGGGTGAAAGTGCAAGCCAAGAGTGAAAGTGCTTGTGATCAAAGAAACTTCTCTACCATGAGCAGCCATTGAAACTTTTCAAAATCTTAGAGTGAATTTTCAAAAACTGTCTCCACACTCCCTTTTTTCTTTTCTGCCCAGTTAAAATACTTAGCATTTTTGGTTCCTAAAGTTCTTAAGGTGTTATAAAAGGTCAGCAGACATACTTAGCCTAATTTTTACAGTGTTAAGGTAGGGTAAATGTAACATAAAGTAATGGTAAGGTAAAGCAAGATCCCACATCTTGCTAAAGGTCAAATGACAAATTAAAAGCAGAAATTAGATTAGAATAGTAATACTGTAAACCCAGATTGTCTACCTGGGTAGACAATCACAGATTAATATTTCCTATCAGCTGCTCATGTAAAACTAAAGATGTTCTTTTCTCCTTTAGCATAGCAAGTTGTGGAAGTATTGCTCATGCTGCACTGAGATACAGTGATAGAGAAGCAGGGAGTATTCTTGTGTTCAAGGCTAAAAATATTTTCCTTTCAAGACATTGCCATGGAACACAATCAGGAACAAAATTCACTCTTGAGCTCAGAAATAGAAAAGAGAGTACTTTCTTACAGTCAGAGGACTTTTTTGCCTTCATTGCAACCATAGCTGAGATAGGTGAACCAATAACTGGCCTTCAGATATATTAAATTATGTTTCATTGATGGCAAGATCCAGTTTCCAGCTAATACTCCATTTAGTAGATGGCTTAAAGTGCGCCTTAATCTGCATTGTGCCCCAAGTTTGACATTATTTGTGTAGGGCATCACAGGTTGATAGTATTTTTTTTCTGCTGACAGGTACAGTTCTCTTCTCCATTAAAGCTTATGGATATTTATAACTCAAAGTGTTCTTGTAGTAGCTGGTAATATAGAACACTTCTCTGCAGCCTACTATTTGACAGCTTCTACTTACTGACATCTTACTGATGAGAAGATCCATAGCTCTTAAAGTTACTAGATAATTGTGCCGAGGTGATCCTGATCCCTTAACTGAAAGAAACAAAGGCACAAAAACCTAGTTTCTTACCCAAACTCTTGTGTCAGATTCTCACTAGAATTAATGGACACCATCTTACTTAGATAAATACCAAAGCAGCTCTGAGTTCTGCATCACTTTTTCCTGTTTCTTCAAAATAAAGGTAGACTTCCATCATCCTAGCTGACAACACTGCCTGCATAGATACAAATCAAAATACATTTTCTTCATGCTTAAGAACATGGAAACAGTATAAAACCCCAGCAATTAAGAAGCAGGAATTTAGAGGGAATCATTAGAAGGACCTTTGGATTATTTGATCCAACCTCCAATCAAGCAGGGTTATTGGCAGTACTAAATCAGATCGGGTTTATCATAGAATCATAGAATCAATCATAGAATGTTTTGGGTTGGAAGGGACCCCTAGAGGTCATCTAATCCAACCCCTTATCATGTCCTGAAAACTTCCATGAGTGGAGACTCCACAACTCCTCTGTGTAATCTTAGTGCTGAACTATCATTTTCCAGTGTTCCAGTGCTGAAAAAGATATTCGTAATGCTCTGAAGCTGAAGCTTGTGGCTGTTGCTTGTTAGCAAGTCCAGGTACCTCAGCTTCTCCTCACAAACTACGTGTTGTAGGCTGCTGATCATCTTGATTGCCCTCTGCCAGATCCTCCACATCTCCCTGGCATAGGGGGGCCAAAAGCTGGAAGTAGTTCAGGTGTGGCCTCACACAGTAGAATTGAATAATAAGTTCCTTTGTGAACTAGTGAATTAGTGAAAATTCTCCTAACTTAGTCCAGTATGCAGTTTGCCTCATATGTGGTGAGGGCACACTGGGGCCTCAGATTCAGCTTGGTGTCTGCTATACCACATGGCCACTCAGCCAGTCACCTCACAGCTGTATTGAGTTATTCCCCACTGGGAACAGAACTTTGAACTTCTCATAGGTAAGCTGCACAGGCTTTCTTTTGGCCCAGCCCTCCAGCATCTTAAGATCTCTCTGGATTGAATCTCTAATATTTATTGTGTTAGCTTCTTACTCAGATTTAATATCTTTCACAGATTTACTGAGAATTCTTGTCTCATCATTGGGGTTGTTGGGAAAGATACCAAAAAATCGTGAGCCATTATCACCTCACTGGGCCTTGTGCTCATTACCAGCTTCCGCTGGACATGATATCACTGATTACTACCCTCTGAGCACAGAAGCCCAACCAATATTAAGCGTATCTAGAAGTGCATTTATACAACCCATCCTTCTTCAGTTTACAGGCTAGAGTGCACTGAGAGACTGCCAAAGCCTCACTAAAGTTAAGGTACATTACACCCAATAATGTCACTTCATCCATGTTGCTAGTCACTTCATCACTGAAGGCAATTGGGTTAATAAGCATGATCAGGCTTTGGTAAACCTTTGTTACTTACCTGTCCTTCAATGTTTAGAAAAATCCTCTTAGGATCTGTTTCCAGGGACTGAGATGAATCTGACTCACTTGTAACTCCCGGATAGTTCTTCCTGCCATTTATAAAGCTGGGCATTATATTTTCCTTTTTTCATTTGTAAGGGACTTTTCCAGATTGCCTCGATTTTTGGCCACGAATAAGTAGCAGCTTCACAATCACCTCAGCTGTGTGCTTCAACACTTTCAGATGAACCTTGTCCAGGCCCCAGGGATTTGAATACATCAGGATCCTCCAAGCAGCCCCTGACCTGCAACAATTCCACTCTTGACTGCTCCTCTCCTTCCCAAGTTTGACTGGCTTGTGCAGCAATCTAGCCTCACGCTTTTCCTGCAGGGACTGAGGTAGGTGGCAGGGAAAGCATCAAGGTCTTCAGCTTTATCAATGTCATCCATTACTGGGCTCTCTCCCCCCTTTCATCAACGGTCCCACATTTGCTCTGAACTTTTTGCTATGAGCAAACTGATGGAATCTCTTCTTGTTACTCCTTGTGTCACTAGGCATCTTTAACTCTAGCTGGGCCTTGGCCTTCTGTTTTTACTCCGAGTAATGTTTCTCTCTTGTTCCCATCTTTGTTTGCAATCTCTTGTATGTTCTCTAGTTTAGCTAACATAAATTTGATAATCATTAAAAATCAATTATTTCATGTGTTACTGTATTGGTATTTGCATTGCAATTGTTCTATGCAGCCTGTGTTTGGTCACAGTTTGTGTTCTGGTGCCGTGTATATTAAAATAATAGTGGATTAACGTAAACATATGTGTATCTATAAAGACAGACAGATTAGGTGAAAACTCACTTGTTAAAGCTGACCAAGGGTCTACACCAAGCCTGGGGGCTGCCAGCCAACCAAAATTTTCCAGGCAGCAACAATCCTTACATTTCTTCTCATCAGGAAGTGTGGTGGTTTGACCCTGGCTGGATGCCGGGGGCCCACCAAAGCAGCTCTATCACTCCCCTCTAACCGGACAGAGGAGAGAAAAGTAAATCAAAAGGCTCGTGGGTCGAGATAAGAACAGAGAGAGACTATTTTATCAGTTACCATCACGGGCAAAACAGACTCAACTTGAAAAAAATTAATTTATTATCAATCAAAATCAGAGAAGGAGAGGAGTAAAACTGCTAGATCTTAAAAACCTTCCCCCCACCCCTCCCTCCTTTCTGGGCTCAACTTCACTCCCAGTTTCTCTACCTACTCCCCGCAGTGGCACAGGGGGATGGCAATGGGGGTTGAAGTCAGTTCATCACACGTCTCTGCCGCTTCTTTATCCTAGGGGGAGGACTCTTCCCCTGCTCACGTGTGGGGTCCCTCTCACGGGGGACAGTCCTCCACGAACTTCTCCAACGTGAGTCCTTCCCACGGGCTACAGTTCTTCACAAACTGCTCCAGCATGGGTTCATAATTTCCACGGGGTGCAGTCCCTCAGGAGCAGATTGCTCCAGCGTTGGGTCCCCTGTGGGGTCACAAGTTCTGCCCCCACCATGGTCTTCACCACGGGCTGCAGGGGAATCTCTGCTCTGGCACCTGGAGCACCTCCTCCCCCTCCTTCTGCACTGACCTTGGTGTCTGCAGGGCTGTTTTCTCTTGCATCCTCTCACTTCTCTTCTCTCTCCGGATACTGAGACACAGCCAGTTTTTTCCTTCTTAAATATGTTATCACAGAGGCGCTTCCAGTGTTGCTGATTGGCTTGGCCTCAGCCAGCGGCGGACACAGGGAAAACTTCTAGCAGCTTCTCACAGAAGCCACCCCTGTAGCCCCCCCACTACCAAGACCTTGCCACAAAAACCCAATACAGGAAGAAACTTATTTTTAAAAATTTAGGTAGTTATATTCAAATCAAAACATAAGAATTTTGTCCTGGTATTGTGACACACCTAAAACCATAGCAGCCCACTGTTCGAAGCTGCATGGTAGTCCAACTGCCATCACTTATTTTTCACACTGAACTTAGGGATATCTGAACTATTATTCTAGAACTTTTCTCTTGATCCTGGTTTCCTGCATACCTCTCTCTAGCTGAACAACTTGTACAGAAGCTTTCAAGCTTCTTCCTGATCCCTTACTTAGGATATAGCATCCAAAGGAGACACTTTCCCTAAAGATCCTTTCACCCTGTAAATGTTAAAACCACAGTTCCACTCTATCTGCAACATTGTTTTTAGATTTTCTTATTAGATCAGATTGGTTGGATTTTTTCAGTGAAACATTGGTTTGTTTAATTTTCTTACATTTTAGAAAAATGTTTTTTCTATTTTAAAGCAATGTATCATGTCTAGAAATAAATCTACCACTATTTTAGAGTTTAAAGTTTGAAGATTGAAATGGAAAGAAAATGCTTCAGTTGCTCTGAGTTTTTGTTCATTTATTTGGCTCTTAGATATAATATTTATGACAACTATGAAACAGGTTTTTTGTCCCTTCCTTCCAGTTAAGGAACAAACTTAGGGAAGAATGAGAAAGTATTTTCCACCCACTACTTAAATTAGCTCTGCCACATAAAGTTCATACATTTCTTATGTTTATATTGAATTTATCAATAATTAGTATAAGAATGGAAAAATCCATATTAAATTTTACTGTGCATATGTATTTA
>NW_009258947.1:3426977-3432407 GCF_000687185.1 Egretta garzetta
GGTGCTTTTTCTCAGACTCCAGCGAAGTATGCCATAGCTCCTTTCCACTTCCCTGGGGAAGATGTAAGCTAGAATTTATGAAGTCTCTTATGACATCTGGAGGAATCAAATTCTTGGAAAGTCACACAAAGGTCATGCTTCCTGCTGGAATGACAGAGGGCCACTACTGAAAAGATGGCAAACTCAACACCATAATATGCAAGAACACATTCTTGGTTTATATTTACATGTTCTTCTCCAACTTTATAAATACTATTTTAAAGCCCTTTTTGTTTCATTGGCATGGTTAAATGTTATTTACATGCAAGTTGTGAGGTTTTGTAACATTTTTTCAGGCCTTTTACCCACCAAGCTTTGAGATATTTCACAAGTTATTAAAAAAACTTAAATCTTATACTCTCATGGTAAAAAGAAAGAGGTGTAGACAAAAAAAAAGCCCAAACCTTTCATGCTGACTTCTTCATATTACAGAAATAATTTTTTTTTTCTTTTTTAAATTTTGCTGCTATGCTCCTGTGGTAAGGGCCAGAGTTGATGAATGGATGTTAATTACCGGTGTATGTCTCAGCAAAACTAAGAGAAAATCAATGTTAATGTGTCTTCACCTAAACTTTTAATATTGTTCCTCCGGAGGATCAAATTTAAATCGCTCCAGCCAGCAACCTCTGCACAAACAGGTTAATTTATGATTCAGATGTGTAACTCCACACAAAAAGAGGTATAAGCAGTTCAGCAGCAGACTAGCTGTAAATTTATACTTGGGAGGAAGATACTCATTTCAGCCTTTCTTTAAAAAAAAAAAAAAAAAGGAAAAGATTGAATAATTTTCTCCTGTCACTGTTTGTCAGTGAAAATGCAGGATCACTGAGGACTACACCAACAGATGAGAATTCCAGACACAAATCACCCAAGCTCCAATTTATGTGCTTTGTTTTACTTTAAAGGATTTGGAAGAAAGTTGTAAGAGTTAATGAATTTGTTCAGCAGAACTCAGTGAGGATGGTGATGGGCCACAACAGTAATGAAACATTATAGAAGAAAATCAAGAGCACACTGACCCTGATTTTTCTTGTATCACAAGCAGTTTACAGAAAGCACTGTTTCTTTCTGTGTCCATGGAGCCCCAAGCTTTTAAAAAATGGGTGCAGTTAAATATCTGAGCTCTGACTTCAAATTAGATTACATTAAAAGCTTAACAACCCAGGTATTAAGGACTTGGCAAGGTGGAAGGAAAAGCAATACAGAAAGGTTATACTTCAGAGAACTCTGAGGTGTCAACCGGAAGCAGTCAAATACTGAGATCAGGATGAAAATGCAATGTGGGAGCCTTCTGAGGAGAGCAGATTTATTATTATTACTATTTTCATATATTGCCAAAGGTACAGAGAAAATGAGGTCACACAAGACAAGAGGCACAAAACTGCAATTCCTTTTATATCAAAATGACTCTCAAAGGCTTTTTAAACAAGAGTGGAAGATGATGTACTTATTCATTGAGCATTGCTTTAGGTTCCCAAGCAGGAAAAGGCAAGCCGCACATAGCTGAGGAAGACACCTAACCTTTCATAGCACATACTGGTGCTGTCTCAAGCATTTCACAGTGTGATGGCACGCTCCTCCAGTAATGCAGCCTAAGCTCAGTTAAACAGCTTAGGACTCCACATCTTCAAAAACAGATTCCTAGGGAAGGATGTAGTAAAGGTCTGTAAGTTCCTATTCAAATTCTCCATGCAACCTATGAAAAAATTATTGGTTAGTACTCATAAGGACTAGGAGCAGGCAACAACAATAGCCAAAGCTTGTAGAATAAGCAGGAGAGACTACCTTTTCACTGAGGGCATGTCTAAGATCTGGAACATACTGTTATAACTTATCGGCTATTGTGTGCCAAAAATACCAAAGAGAAATCAGATGCATTTGGATGAAGGCTGCATAAAATGTTAAATGGAGAACTTTTAGCATCCCTCAGTGGATTATTCTTAGAAAGTAGGAAGATGTTAGTGGAACAGTAACTGCTCTCTTACGGGGGATCTCTAAGCTTCCATTAACAGTCACTGTCAGAAACTTGCCGAGATGGACTTTTGCTCTCACCCAATACAGCTGTTTTATGTTAACTAGCCTTTTATTTTGTGTTTTTATCCTGTCTTTTGTGTACTTTTGTTTAGAGGGAGAATTTCTCAAGGGAAGGATGGAAATAAATTGTTGTAAAAATGTGATTGGATAAACTTTTGAGAATTGAATCTCATCTTCTTTAAAAAACTTTTGGTCTGGGAGAAGGAGAAAGAGATGTCATTGACAAATGCAAGAATTTTACAACTGCTTTTCAAAGAAATAACTTTTGAAATAACTCTATTTCAAAATAATTTTATCACACCAAATTTTAATTGAAAATATGTGATTTTTTTGGATTTTAGTGAGGCTTAGTCTCCCAAGTTATTCATGCTTTTGTAGCGCTCAAGGATTCTTATTCAGCTACAGTCAAAATCACAGGGTGAAGTTCAGCAATTCATTTTGAATGCTGGTGCTAAAAAACCTTTTTAGAACATACTTAATCTACTTAATTTTAAGTGTTTGCACCTCATAAAACTTTATCTGGCAAATTAAGACTCTCTTTTCTGAGCTTTTGAGGGGAAACCACAGACATATTTAAAAAGAAAGACTTGGAGGGAAAAAAGGAGGCATAGTTAGCTTCTTCATTATGCAATACAGCCTTTCTATGATTTTTAAAAACATCTGTGTCCCAATTTATTTCTAAGTAATGATTATTCAGTGTTTAGTAGATTTCAAAACACTGCAAAAGGGATCAAAATCATTATCAAAGAAAAGAACAAGTGATTTGTAGAAACTCTGTGGTTTTGCACAGAATAGAGCACGTATCTACTAAATTTAGCCCACCAGTCAAGCTGCTAAATGACACCAACTTTCTGAATTATCTTGTAATTGTAAATAAATTCTTAATTCTGACTCAGTAATACTGTAATGTTGTCAAACACAGACCACAAGACTGTCTTGTTTTGTGAGGGCAGGGGTTAGCAGTCTACAGTTTATCCATGATTCCTTATTAAGCAGTAATATTTGTGAGGTGTTTGATTAAAAGTGTAAAATATAGGTGCCAATGAAAACTCCGTGTGTGTGTGTGTTTTTACACATATGGATATTACTGTACATATATATGTCTATACATATACATATGCATATACAAACAGTCATATAGAACACAGTCATATAAATAACAATGAGTGATGTCTGTGAAGAAATGGAAAGCCTGAACTGGAAAGCTCAGTGTAAGTCAAAAGGATTATTACGAAGTTTGAAAAGATGATAGAGTTTTTTTAATATGAAACTGTCAGTTTTATGCTAAAATCTAGTTTCAGGTTTCTATAACAAATCTATCATTGACAGTTTTACTTTTGTTCTGATAACTCTGAGAATTTCTGACATTTTTGCGACTAATTTTTTCAATTTCTTTTGAGATTGTTGAGACACTAATAACTGTGGTCTGCTTTTAGGATTACTTAGAGACATCTTCTGTTCCTCTTTAGAATAAAAAAAGCCAAAGGATAGTCACTCTTCTACCAGGAATTCAAATCCCAGTTTCCCTAGTCTGAAGACACTATTGTCTTTTGAGATCACTTTTAAAACAATGGCACCCTGAGGCAATGGGCCAGAAGCAGGAGTGTCTGCAATTAGTGTCACATTCAATCCAGACCAGGAGTATAATGTGTTTTGTTTTTACAGAAGCCTTATTGGCTATGTAACTCAATTTTATGATGATGTTTTAAGAATTCCCAAGACATATACCCTGAAAGGTCTGTATGCTCATTAAAGAATTGGTGTTATGGTATCTTAAGGAATTTGAACAAAATTGAATGTACATTTAAAGACATCTGCCAGAGAAATTTAGCTTTTTAAAAAAGAAAAAATTTGGTGGTGAAATAAAAGGGTGACATTTCAGTGGAATAAAGCAGTGGCTCAAGAAACGTTAGTACATTAAGATGGCAGTACAAAAGGCAGATTAGTTTCTGTTATTGATAGATTATTGGAACTGTTGTGAAAGCTAAAGATTTCCATCAGGATCACATTCTGTGAAGACCTGTGAAGAAATTGGTTTTCCCCACATAACGTATAGCATAACATTCTGGATAAAGTTGTACTAAGCAGTAGTTATCAAGTGCAGAAACAGGAAATTATAGACTTCTCGGATGAAATTCTCACCCTAGATAAGATAGGGTAGAAATTACTTGAGGACTACATTAACCCAGGTGCTTCAAATACAGAAGAGGCTTTTACAATAATTTAGGCTGACCCTGCTTGTAGTGAAGGTGCAATTCCTGTATCAAGCCCAAAACATCTACACCTGCTTAAATGATAGGCTTCACAGTCTGCTGACATTTTGTTAAGCAGTGGCTAATTGCTTCCATTGTTAATGATTACCACTAGTGATGGCATTTGCCTTAATGGACTTTCAATGTCCTCACTGTAGAACTTCATCTGATTTAGCTATCACTTCTCAACCTGTCTGTGGGTTTGTCTCTGATTCTTGTGAATGTCCTGGCTTCCCGTACTCTCTCCCTCTCTCTATCCTACCAATGATTAGGTGCTTTCAGGCAAGGAGCAAATTCCCCCTCCATCCTCTACCAGACTCAAGGTGCAACACCCAAAATCATACTGGTATGCAAAGCTAAACAGAGTGGGATGCTTGAGTGCATGCTGTTTGCCTATGCCAAAGTGGGTGTCTGGGTTTGAGGCTTTGCTTTCAGTTCATGCAGTCAAGCTTTCTTGCCCTTAGAATGGTAGCTTTTGGTTGTGGCTTTCAGAACCAAGGGCTAGCAGATAAATAATCATAGAATCATAGAATCATCTAGGTTGGAAAAGACCTTTAAGATCATCAAGTCCGACCATTAACCTAACCCTGCCATCCCACCACTAAACCACGTCCCTAAGCACCTCGTCTACCCGTCTTTTAAATACCTCCAGGGATGGGGACTCGACCACCTCCCTGGGCAGCCCATTCCAGTGCCTGACAACCCTTTCTGTGAAGAAATTTTTTCCTAATGTCTAACCTAAACCTGCCCTGGTGCAACTTCAGGCCATTCCTCCCCATCCTATCTTCTGTTACTGGGGGGAAGAGGCCAACCCCCCACCTCACTACAGCCTCCTTTCAGGGAGTTGTAGAGGGTGATAAGGTCTCCCCTCAGCCTCCTCTTCTCCAGACTAAACAACCCCAGTTCCCTCAGCCACTCCTCATAAGACTTGAGCTCAAGACCCCTCACCAGCTTTGTTGCTCTCCTCTGGACATGCTCCAGCAACGCAACGTCTTGCTTGTAGTCAGAGGCCCAAAACTGAACACAACATTCGAGGTGCGGCCTCACCAGCACTGAGTACAGGGGCACGATCACTTCCCTACTCCTGCTGGCCACACTATTCCTG
>NW_009258947.1:3432638-3434402 GCF_000687185.1 Egretta garzetta
CAGGTCCCTCTGCAGAGCCCTCCTCCCCTCAAGCAGATCCACACTCCCACCCAACTTGGTGTCATCTGCAAATTTACTGAGGGCACACTGAATTCCCTCATCCAGGTCGTTGATAAAGTTATTAAACAAGACCAGCCCTAGAACTGAGCCCTGGGGGACACCGCTTGTGACCAGCCGTCAACTGGATTTAACTCCATTCAGCACAACTCTCTGGGCTCGGCCATCCAGCCAGTTTTTCACCCAGTGAAGAGTACACCCATCTAGGCCATGAACCACCAGCTTGGCGGTATGACATAGCTTTTGGTGTGACACCTCACGGAAGGATGTTAACAGCACAGGAATTTAGTACTGAGACCCCAAAATCAGCAGTGGAGAGACAGCGCATGACTTAAAACCATTTTCCAGATGTATCTGACTCCTTAAATGATCCTTGGATGGGGTCAGAAGGGCCAAGGCATGGCTGGAGCTGAATTTGGTAAGGGATGCAAAGAATAACAAGAAGGGCTTCTACAGGTATGTCAGCCAGAGAAGGAAGGTTAAAGAAAGCTTATTCTGCCTGATGAACAAGAATGGCAACCTAGTATCAACAGCTGAGGAGAATGCTGAGGTACTCAACATCTTTTTTGCCACAGTCTTCACTGGTAACCTCTCTACTCACACCTCCTGAGTCAATGGACCACCAGATGGGGACCAGGGGGGTAAAGCCTCTCCCACTGTAAGGGAAGATCAGATTCATGACCACCTGAGGAACCTGAACATACATAAGTCTATGGGACCTGGCAAGATGCATCCCAGAATCTTGAAGGAATTGGCTGATGTAGTTGAAAAGCCACTCTCCATAATATTTGAAAAGTCATGGCAGCCGGGTGAAGTTCCTGGGGACTAGAAGAAGGAAAACAATGTTCCCATCTTTAAAAAGGGTTGAAAGGAGGCCCCTCAGAACTACCGACCTGTCAGCCTCACCTCTGTGCCTGGGAAGATCATGGAACAGATCCTCCTAGAAGCTATGCTAAGGCACATGGAGGCCAGGGATGTAATTAGAGATAGCCAGCACGGCTTTACCAAGGGCAAGTCCTGCCTGACAAACCTAGTGGCTTTCTATGATGGAGTGACTGCATCAGTAGATAATGGAAAAGCAATGGATATTATCATCTATCTGGAATTCTGTAAAGCCTTCAACACAGTCCCCCACAACATCCTTCTCTCCAAATTGGGGAGATATGGATCTGATGGGTGGACTGTTCGGTGGATAGGGAACTGGCTGGATGGTCGCATCCAGAGGGTAGTGGTCAACGGCTCGATGTCCGGATGGAGACTGGTGACAAGTGGTGTCCCTCAGGGGTCCGTGCTGGGACCGGTGCTGTTTAATGTTTTCATCAATGACCTAGACAGCGAGATCGAGTGCACCCTCAGCAAGTTTGCAGATGACTCCAAGCTGAGTGGTGTGGTTGACACACCAGAAGGACGGGATGTCATCCAGAGAGACCTGGACAGACTGGAGAGGTGGGCCTGTGTGAACCTCATGAGCTCCAACAAGGCCAAGCGCAAGGTCCTGCACCTGGGTCGGGGTAACCCCCAGTATCAGTACAGGCTGGGGGAAGAAAGAATCGAGAGCAGCCCTGCTGAGAGGGACTTGGGGGTGCTGGTGGATGAAAAGCTGGACATGAGTCGGCAATGTGCGCTGGCAGCCCAGAAGGCCAACCGTACCCCGGGCTACATCAGGAGAAGCATGGCCAGCAGGCCCAGGGAGGGGATTCTTGCCCT
>NW_009258947.1:3434495-3450989 GCF_000687185.1 Egretta garzetta
AGGACAAGGGGTAACGGTTTTAAACTGAAGCAGGGTAGGTTTAGACTGGATCTAAGGAAGAAATTCTTTACAGTGAGGGTGGTAAAACACTGGCATGGGTTGCCCAGAGAGGTAGTGGAGGCCCCATCCCTGGAAACATTCAAGGCCAGGTTGGACGGGGCTCTGAGCAACCTGATCTTGTTAGCAGTGTCCCTGCTCACTGCAGGGGGACTGGACTAGATGACCTCTAAGGTTCCTTCCAATTCAAAGCATTCTATGATTCTGTGATTCTGTACTCTCACAGAGCAAAGTCAGACAAGATAGGTCAAACATTTTCAATGATGGATTAATTAACCTGTTTAATTATTTTGAATGGAAATAGGTTAATAAGCACTCAACAACATGGTTTGTAGTCAGTTGAAAAACATTAACTGGAAATCTCAAGGAACAGCCATATTCAACATAGCTGCAAACTCCAAAATATGCCTCTTGGTAGAATCAGGGTTTTGGAACAGACTAACTGTCTGCAGGGGTAATCCTGCCCCTCAGATCTTTATTTTATTGTAGACCATACTTTTATGACATCTTTCACAGTCATAGAATCATAGCATCATAGAATCATAGAATGTTTTGAATTGGAAGGAAACTTAGAGGTCATCTAGTCCAGTCCCCCTGGAATGAGCAGGAACATCGCTAACTAGATCAGGTTGCTCAGAGCCCCGTCCAACCTGGCCTTGAATGTTTCCAGGGATGGGGCCTCCACTACCTCTCTGGGCAACCCCTTCCAGTGTTTCACCACCCTCACAATAAAGAATTTCTTCCTTATATCTAGTCTAAACCTACCCTGCTTCAGTTTAAAGCCATTACCCCTTGTCCTGTCACAGCTGGCCCTACTAAAAAGATTTTCCCCATCTTTCCCATAGGACCACTTTAGGTACTGAAAGGCCACAATCAGGTCTCCCTGCAGCCTTCTCTTCTCCAGGCTGAACAAGCCCAACTCTCTCAGCCTGTCCTCATAGGAGAGGTGCTCCAGCCCTCGGAGCTGTCAAGTACAGTTTGATCAGTATGAGGTTGTTTCTTGGACCACAGACAAAGCAGACTTCCAGAACTGATTTGGAACAACAGGGACAACTGTACAACTGTTTCTCAATTGACTTACAATTTGAAAATCAGACATAACTCTTTTCTGAGCAAGTATGAATGCTTTTCAGATCATCCTTTAAAACTCTGAAATACATTTAAATACTGACTGTTTAATAAAGAAACTTCTCATACTGCTTTGCAAAAGATTATTTAAAAAAACCCACGTCATTTCACCACCTTATGGAAGTTAAGAAAAACTTAATTTTAGTTCAGTTTTGTTAAATAAAAGTATCTCAGTAGAGCAACCACCATTACAAAGGACTATCAGCAACAAAGTGCTAAACTTCCACAAAAAATACTATATACTTTGCATGCCTTTTTGCTCATAAGCTCCTCATAAAGAGTGCCTCAGCTATAAAGTTGACTACAAAATCCCACAAATGATAGCCAAATTATGACAATTATAAAAGAAAACTGAGGTGTTCATATCTAAAGCAATGCTTAGGGATTTTGTGCTTTGATTCTCTGAACTGAGGCCTTTTTTGACTTTTCCAATTAAAATGGATCCGGTGTATGCTGCAAGACAAGAGATGTCAACACTTGAAAACTGATGTTAAAATAAACATTTTTCTCAGTTAGTACCAATAAGGTGGTAGGACCATCAATAAAAGAAAAAAGAAACATCAGAAATGTAATGTGAGGTTTATTAACATCATAGGCATGAATTTTTCAAATTGGTAGGAGCAGATTACCATTTGGAAGGTGACTGAAAGAAAAAAGGAGAGGGAGGAAGCACTGGATAAGAAAAACAAACCTGTTGGAACCAAGATAAATAATATAGAGAATAGAAATAGTAATGACATTACTACTCTTGCAGAACTAGGGCTGGAGAACTTCATTTGACAGGCTGCAAAAATATATTAATTTAAATAGAGGAAATTCCAAATAAAAAGTTTTAAATTATTTAAAGAAAAAAAAAGAGAGGCAAATACCAAAGATCTCATTAGTGATTACACTTTTCTTGTTTTACATAGTTAGGAACATTTTCTGTTGTGGGTTTGTTGGTTTTTTTCTTTTTTTGTTGATGTTGTCTTCTTTCTCAGTGCTTAGACTACATTTTAACATTCTTTAAAACCAGAAGTGAAAATGAAATAAGAGTATTCCTGTCTGACAAGCACTGTATGAATTCATTCGTTAGGTATTTTTGAGGGTGCTTGTGGGTAGCCCCAACAATCTGTGCCTGAACTAGTTGTTACACAAATGTACTGTGAAATGAGCTGCTTTTTTTTGTTATTTATTGTCTTCCAATGCTCAGAAAATATGCTCATTTTGAGGAACGCACTGATTGTGCCCATCTGGCCCTCACTGTTGATAAAGTTGATAAAGTAAGCCTAGTTTCAGCTTTGCCTCATGTACATTAGCACAGATGTCCCTGGATTGATACTGCTTCAGAAATAGGCCAGCTGTATCTTTCTCAGAGACTTTAAAAATTTTGTCGACAGAGCTTCTAAAGGTAAGTCACTGCTGAAGTAAGAAAACACGTTATTTTAAAGATTTTAATGATTCATAACCTTGTTTTCATTCCTATGGAAGGGTGTTTGTTGCTTGTAGTTTCCCACTGAAGACAGGAAAAGAATGAAAAAGAAAGGACTTACTTCAGTGATAATACAAGCAACTTCAGTTTTAGATTTTGCCTTTTTGACAAGACTCAAGAGGAGCAAAAAAGTAGTACATCATAACCTCAAGAGAAAGCAAACCAGGTATCAGCTTGAAAGAAACATTGGTTAAATTATCTCATATAAAGCTTTTGTTAGACCTCAACTGCAATGAAGCCCCAACATGCTGTTGCATACACAGATTCTATTACAAATATAACTGTGTATTTATTTATGTACAAAGTGGTCCTATCTCATGCGTTGTACCCATGGTCCTACCCCAACTACTACATTAAAAAAACCCTTACTCTCTCAGCTACCGCCATCCTCAGCCGATTTTTTCTATCCCTTTTCTGTTGTCCTCACTTAGCCATACTGTTCTTCTGCTTAGCATTTTTTTTGCACACTGTGAAGAGTCTACATTTTTGTGCTTGCAAGCACTTTTTATTCCAGTTTTTTGTTCCCCGTAAGCAAATGTCACCAATCAATGAGCAAAACCCCAAGGTGATACAAACCAGATACCTTCTCAAAATAAATAAAATAAATCCAGAGCATCTGCATCCTTAGTTTCTCAAACACAAGCTAATCCATACAAAGTACCCTGCAGAGGTGATTCCTTTCAAAGTTAAAAGCGAGTCTTCTGTTGTTTGCATGCTGTTAGGATTTGCGCTCATAGATGTTCAGCTTTGCCTCTATTCTCATTCCTACTTACAGATATTTGTCTACCCTAGATAGAACAAAAAATGGCCATGGAATGATGCAGTCCAGAAAAGAGAGGTTTGTTGTTATGTTTGTTTTCAGTTGGACCAGCTTTATACTGTGGCCCAGGGAGCCATGGGCTAAGATTTCATCCAGGCCAAGTGCCTGCTCTGGCTTCAGTGAGACTTCTCACAGGCTTCACCACTTCCTTGTGGATGTCTTTGGCCATATCTTCCAACTGATGTGCACTGCAGCCTATACCTGAATCTGCCCAAGGATGTGAGACTTTAGGACCCATCAGCATGGTACCATGTATCTCTACATAGATTTTGTCAGTCTGCCATAAAAAGCACTTTGCAGGCCATGCCGAGACATATCTTAAAGACAACGGATTGCATTTCAGAAATCTGCCATTTGTGCTATTTGCTGAATAAATTCACTAAAGCAATGCATGATCCATGATGAATGAACAAAGTAATCATTCAGTAGATGCTACTTGCATTTCAGTAACTAAATAGGCCATTTTCCTGCAAGGCTTTCTCAATGACTGAATATTTTGTCCTCATGCTGTAACAGTTGCAGGTTAAGTACTCTTCCCAGCAGCATCAATGCTGCTTATTGATATTTCTGACACTTCTCCTTTGTGTATGTCCATTTGAACACCTCACTGTGTAGAGGTGGGCAAAGCTTCTCTTTGAGCATCCTAAAAGTTTATGCTCAGGCCACCCTCTAAACTATCATCTTCAGGATCCTAATGAAGTTTATTGGCAGGATAACTAGGGTGGAAACATTTCAAATAATCTGTCTAAATTCATCTCGCAATGTCCAGAAAGAAAACTACCCGCCTTTTTGTTCTCAGGATCGCACAATGAGGCAAGTCAGCAACCGAGTCAGAAAAGGGCTATCTCACAAAGAAGGGCAGCACATTAATCATGTTGACAGTGGGAGCTGTCCTTCATAGCGAGCAGTTCTGTGCTTACTGCCATTACAAGCGCTACTTGTCATTTTAGGTATAGATCGCATCCTTGTCTAAGGAGGCAGCTCTTCATGAACTGGTATCCTGAGCCAGAATGCAATCCATGCATGTCTGAAAGGTGAGCATCCAGGCCCAAAAAGCAGCCTTTGGAAGTGAAACAGGTCCCTTCATCCAGGGACTTTCTGATACCACTTTGTGAGGTGTTGTGTAACCACAGAATTGGTCCTTCCACAACTGTTCCAAAGATTCACTTTTCTGAATCCACAGTGAAACAATTTATTCCACCTTTATTTTACAGATTCCTCTGTTATCCTGAACCATAAGCTCATACCCAAAGCCTGTAATTACTCAGGCTCCCTAAGGGCAGAAGCACACTGCCGTTTGACAAGTACTGACATTGGTACCTCAGTCAAAATGTATTGCCAGTCTCAGTTTCAGATTTTGCAGACCTGTTACTATTTCAGGTCACAAAGGGGCACTTCTGTGGTAAAAGAAGCAGCTCAGTGCACAGGGCTGCACAGAAACCAGTCACTGTTTGGCTTTGTCTCAATGTGGTGGGCTGATATTCAGAATGACTTACTGTAGTGTGATAGGGGAATCCAGAAGCATCAAGACATGTTTCTGCTCACACCCAGGTGATCTAGTATAGCTTCCTTCATGCAGTCAAATCCCATTTCCTCAGCAACCTGAAAGGCAGACTGAGATTTGCCTATTCATGATGGAAATAAAGGTACAGTCTCTTACACGCACAAGGGTCTCAAAAAGTAAAGGCATCTCAGGCTTTTATCTGCCACTTTCTTGGAGTGCATATGTTAGATATGTACATCCAAGAAACCCTTCATTTCTAGCAGCACCTTACGGAAATGAAAACCAACAGCCTGTGGATTTTGTGCAGCTGACTGTCTATGGGCTTCATCTGATCTCCAGCTATCCTCATATAACTCAGCAGTGAGCATGTCCTCGCCCCACACACGATATGAGTTGTTATAGCTCACAGGCATATAAGTATGACTCTCTAACTTGAGCAATTTACTCTACAGGCCATCAGCTCGGTTGGCCAAGCAGATGGCTGTTACACTTTATTCACTGAGATGTAGAGCTGTTCCCCACGGCATGCAGGGGATATGCCGCTTTCTGCTCAAGCCTCCAAAAACTTGCTAAGCGGAACATGTTCCATTTGTTCAAGGAGACCTAAAGCTCATCCTCTGGCTATCAATGGATCCTTCATCCTGTTGACTCTACACAATCTGGGTGTCCTGGTAGATCCTGCAGCAGACAGATTTGTCTCAGAAGCAGCTCTACTGTTTTCACTAAAAAAAAAATCCTGAACAAAATCCAGTCAAAATATTTTTAAAAAAATCAGCAGCAATTTTTTGAATTTGGCAAAATTATAAGCAATTGACCCCTCCCCACCACCTTTTTAAACTGTTGAAGGACTTCAGTAATAACAGTTACTCTTAGTTCCCTGGGTAATAAAACCAGATATGCTCTCTGCACCAAGTATAATAGTTCCGAAGCGTTAACTACTCTACACTAATTTTTGCCTCCATCTTTCTATTATTAAAACATTCTGGACACTGATTAATTTTACTTGCTCCATGTTTACTAGTGTTTCATTTGCTAGCAGTCAGAAAACTGCAAGAGCTTTGTTAAGTGAATTGAGGCATAGCACAGTTTAGCTACAGATTTGTAAAAACAAAGAAGCCAAATACTACTTCATACAATTAATTTCCAACTGTTTCTGAAAGTCTCTGCAGTGCCCTTTCAGCAACTACATGTTCAAGAAGCCATTTCTCTTCCTCGAGCGATCAGAGAATACCACTGCCACAAAGTTTTGCTCAGTGAGAGCCAGGCTGCTTTCTGCAGTGGTGTCAACAAATAAGTGCTGTTCTTCAAATGCTGACCTTTAAAAAGAGCATTATTAAAACTAATACATTATCTTAAGATACCACTGCACTTCACCTAAAGCTTCCAAACTTTGTGAAAGTGCCAATTTTTCATTTTTAAAAACCATTCTGTGCTTGCCTTGTTTGCCATGCCTGGGTAGGCGGATCTGCACTGAGGAGCAGGTTTTATCCCATTCCCAGATGAGCTGAGTAGCACAGCTGGTTGAAGACAGTTAATTGCTCTTCATGATGATTAGAATGTTGTTAAGGTTTTCTCAGAGGGAGAGAAAAGAACATGCATGTGGTTTGAAAGGTCATGGTGGAAACAAGATATAGCAGGCACAAGATAGTGTTATATTGACAAGTGTTTATCATAAGAAAACACACTCAGTGTTAAAACCCGCTAGCTCTTCCAGTTGATTACAATGTAATATAGTTTCATAAAATAACACTATGATTATGTGTCCCTTTGTAAAATCACGTTGTTTTTTCTCTTCTGCAGAAGTTCACCATTTTTGTGGATTAAAAGCAATGCAAATATGCTAAAAAGGTCTTAAAAACCCAAGCAGTCTGCCACCCTCATTAATTTGCTTCTGAAAGTGAATGTATTATATTTTCTGAACTATTTTGACTATATACCTAGAAACCACATGCATATTATATTTTATTTCCTTTTTATCATACACAGTCATTAGTAAGTCTCACACTACCCATTTAGCCATGAATTATGTTTTATAAAAGGGACACATTCTGCTTGCAGTAACCTTGAGAGCTGGGCTGCATTCAATGCCCTCTTCAATATCCAGGCACAGTGGTCTGTCCAATACAAGAACTGGAAAATAGCACTCATGTGACCTGATGGGTACGTGCAGATCAGTGGAGTTCATCTCCAGAACAGATGCAGTACAAACGATTACTGGAATTGAGAAAGAAGCTATTGATATGATTGTCCCATATACAGTAAAGGGGCAATTTCTGTAAATAGGCAGGGGCTCTTTATCCCATTTGACCATCTTACACATTACCAATGGCTGGTCGATCTGTTCTTGCCAGATGTTTATGGTAGATCCCATCTTCTTTTTCTCCAGGATACCATGGAATCCAGCAAAATAGCACACCCTGTTTTGTTCTTTCACTCTGGCTGGCCAATAATTTCCAGTGAACATGAAAAGGAAATTCAAGGTCATGCTTTCAAGGACACGTGCTCAGTCATGCCTGTTTTAATTGCTCTTGATTCTCTTTGTCTCCAGATACAAGCATTTACTGAACAGCTTTATCTACTTTGTCCTGAAGCTTTCCTTTATTCTGGTCAGGTTTCCTTACTCAGCACTAACATTTCAAAGTTCTGCCGTTCTTGTATTCCTGGAAGACTGTTCAGAAATAATTTTGAAGAATCCATACACTATAGTATGAGCCTAAGAGAGAGACCTTTGTATACTATTTCCAATCTTCTCATGATTTACTCTCCTATGATTGGCACTTCAAGAAAACACACCCATTTTCTGTGACTACTTGTCGTGTTAACACCTCTGAAAAATCAGGTCATTTGTTCTGAGCTATGTCACTCAAAAGATGAAAATCAGAAAGTATTGGTGCATGACATTTAGGTTACCTTGATGGGAGAGACGAATATCTGAAAAATATAGAAATCTAATCTATCTGGGTCTTCTTTGAGAATTGCCTAGCTTTTTGGTTGTTTTGGTTTGGTTTTTTTAAATAAAATTTTTTGAACAACTAAGCTTTTTTCAAGGCAATGATAGTATTTCAGGGGTAGCATTTTCAAAGGATTCACCTTCATTGCTGCCAGATATTCTAAATGCACATTCCATTTAGAGTTAGTGAAACTTTACGTCAAAAGAAAAGCCTCCAAGTTCCTTTGCCATACATGTATTTAAAGACTGACAAGTATTAGGCCTACAAATTCTGATATTCTGCTGTAGGAGAAAACCCACAGGAAAACTACTGATGATATATCAAATAAAAAATCCTAATGATAATAGTTCAAAGTGGGATTGAGTTCAAAATATGGTCATTTGCGTTGAAAAAAACCAACAATGTTGTATAGCCTACCTTCTATATAAATTATTAATTATGTTGGTTTAGCTGTTAAAATGAAAAATTGAGGTTGAGAGAAGAAAAACTGGCTCCACTTAAACTGATTTAAAAACATGGAAACAGTTTTTTTGTCATCAGAAGAAAGAAGAAATAATTTTCTGTAAGAAAAATATTCCACAGGCTCAAAGCCATTTGATTTTGGGACCTTGTAACAAAAAAAAAAAAAAAAGGAAGTGAAAATTCAGGATAGGATTCGTGGAAGTTTTGATGGATAACCTGCAGGCCCATATATACACCGACCTCCTTGTCTTGTCTTCTGAATCTAGCTGAGATTAGGGAGGTACTACACGGAGTTTTTTCAGCCAGTGTTTCAGAAAATCAAAACTGAATCTAGTTTGGAGCAGGTTTGTCTTCCACACCTTTTCTCCCCACTGCTAAACTGAATTCATACAACTGGCCTCCAAGTCACGAGTCATTTTCCTTCTGGCTGTATGTTGAAGAAATTATGCTATTAGTTCTAAAACTACTGAGTTCAACAGGTCAAATTCATCCCTAGGGTGACTTTGACTTCAGTGAGAATGCCACAGGGAGGCATTTGGCTCCATGTGTCTCCCATGTTTACTAATCACGGGAGCAGTAGCAGTCCTCTCCATTTGAGAAGTGCTGTGCAGAACTTTCATTACAAAATAACAAAGCGCAGCTAACTCAACTTTGAATTTAGTTATAGCTTCATTAAAATTTTGCAGTTTCTGACTGAGCATGAATTTTTATAGTTGATGCTTTATGGATTCAGCTGAGTTTCAGTGTGCATTTTAATCCTAGACTCACAGTGAAATACAAAGAAATGCAAATAGCAAACAAACTTCAATATAAATGCCAACAAGACAAATGCTTGAGATTTTTTCTGTTCTAATGTCGCTAACACTGACCTCATCCCACATAACAGTGATTTTTAACCAGATTCTGCTTTCCTTCCTCACTGGGTAGAAAAGGGAAGGTTGGTTATCTAGACAAAAATGGCTAGGCTAGGGAGGTAGGTTCCTATATAAATAAAAAGTAAAACACTTTGGTGAATACTAAGTGCACTTAAGCTAGGAATTAACTCCTGTTGTGATGCCCTGAACCCCAAGTACCCATAGAGGCACCTCCCCTCCATCCAGTAACTGCGTTTGCAGTGCACTGGAGCTGCGGTCTACAGCACATCATGCAGTCCTGGTCCCCACATATACCCTGGTCACATCCAGACTTGGAGATAGCCCTGCATACGCAGAGCCTGCCCCTACACCTGCCAGCCCACCCGTGCACTGTACGGGCACCTTGGGAGGCATGGGGAGCCACAAAGGCAGGAGCACCGTTCCCATACCAGGACTCCTCACCTCAAGGAGATGAGCTCAGGTCTGTAATGTACACTGCAGAGCTGTGCCTTGCAATGAAGAAAAAACTACTCCAGTCTCCAGGAAGATATAGGGCATCAAAGCATCTAATGTTAAGTTGCTGTCCTGGTTTCAGCTGGGACAGAGTTAATTTTCTTCCTAGTAGCTGGTATAGTGCTATGTTTTGGATTTAGTATTAGAAGAATGCTAATAACACACTAATATTTTAGTTATTGCTGAGCAGTGCTCACAGCAGTCAAGGACTTTTCAGCTTCCCCTGCTCTGCCAGGTGCCCAAGAAGCTGTGAGGGGGCACAGCCAGGACAGCTGACCCCAACTGGCCAAAGGGGTATCCCAGACCATATGATGTCATTCTCAGCATATAAAGCTGGGGGAAGAAGAAGGAAGTGGGCGACATTAGGAGTGATGGTGTTTGTCTTCCCAAGTCACCGTTACGTGTGATGGAGCCCTGCTTTCCTGGAGATGGCTGAACACCCACCTGCCCCTGGGAAGCAGTGAATGGATTCCTTGGTTTGCTTTGCTTGCACACGCAGCTTTTGCTTTACCTATTAAACTGTCTTTATCTCAACCCATGAGTTTTCTCACTTTTACCCTTCCGATTCTCTCCCTCATCCCACCAGGGGGGAGCGAGCAAGAGGCTGCGTGGTGCTGAGTTGCCAGCTGGGGTTAAACCACGACATTTGTGTGGATACTCCACACCATGTATTGCGCTGCTCGGAGAGCAGGAGGGTGACAGGAGACAGCACTTGGACACATCAGTAGACCATGACACACTCTGTACATCATACCACAAGGACTGTGCCTTGCCTCTGAAAGGTTTTTATAATCTCAGAGAGGCTATTTAATGCCACTAATTTCATCGATTGACTGGTTTTTAGTAAACCACCATAGAGCCTACTTCATAAATACATACTACATATATATATGTATGTATTTACACATGTATGTGCATGTGTGTGTGTACATATATAGTAATAGCTGGTGTCTCAAAAAAGTCCTTTTCAAAGAAAATATACAAAAAATTATATTACATTTTTATTGGTTCTCTTTAGTACTTTTGAGGCCCTGCCTGAAGACATTTTAACTTTACCTGAGATTCCCTGACTGTCTAAAGAAGTTTAATAATGTGCAAGAACAAATCTTGCTACTAACACAGGACTACATGCACAATTTTTCCTAACCCACTATTCCTGGTTGAAACTAACAAGTAACCTCAACACGGTATCAAGGGCGTTGCATGGAAATAAAAGATAGATATTGCTTGAAATCATTGTAATAGTCCGGAACCGTCGTGTATCTTTAGGACGGTTCCTCATTTTAGTGTCAGCTTACTGCTCTCCAGGGATCCTGCATCTGACCTTTCCTTTTGAGCTGGGGACCGTATATGTATGCAGCTCCTCTGGGAAGGAATCAATAGGAGGTTGCAGACGATGTTTGCTACAGGGGAGAGCGTCCTGTGGGACTTCTTCAGCACAGCGCTTACTCTTCTGTTTTAAAGGAATAGGCATGGAGCGGGTTTCAGTTGGTTTAGTGCACATTCGGTTGTGTTTGTATCTGCCATGGTCTTATCCTCCAGAGGCAAAAGCAAAGCTAAATTCCAGCCAAACATTGTGCCTCGTGCACTCTTTTCTCCATCCTACAGCCAAACCAGAGGCCTCAGGAGATCTGTATCAGTAAACCTTACATGCCGTGCGTGCCCTTGGCAGGGATAAGTAACTCTGGAGGGGACTGACTCAACCAAAACAGAAATGGCTTAAATGTTTGCCTTAAAGAAAATGTAGAGCTAACCACAGCAGCAGAGTACTTGAGAACACTGTAACTGTTGCCTAGCAAAAGGCTTGAGAAAAGGTATGTAATCGATAGTGCAGCGCCTGCATCATATTTCACTTTCAGGAAGCCAACTCTGACATGCCACCAGCGTAAAAATCCAGCAGATATTTGGCAGGGAACACTCATCCAAGATTGGAAATGATAGTAAACAGCCAGCAGTTTCATTTCTCGCTTTGTGTGTTACGAGGAGGACAGCAGGCATTAGGAATTGCTGTGTAGTTCAAGAGCTGTAACATCATGACTGGCACAGAGAAGTGCCAGAGCCTCCGTGGGGTCCCGGGGATGTCACTGGCCACTGACTGTGTTTGGAAGACACTCAGATGCTATCCCAATTGCACACAGCCTAAACTTTTCAGCTAGAAAGCTCGTGTATTTGCTAGAGATTTCAAGCAAATTGCTGCTGTTGCTCATGTATCCAGCATAAGGGCATATTTAAAACAGGAACGCATTTCATTGCTACTGCAGGTATGAATCCAGCAAAGCCATCATGATGACAGCAAGGTGTCAGGATGTTCTTTTGTAATTATCAAGAGTCATACCTAGTCCTCTTTGTATTGAAATAATGCAAGCTGCGCTGACTGTGCTAACAGAATAGTGTCTCAGACAGTAGCATGGTGACTTCTATAGGCACAGTGATTTGGAATCTTTTATATACGTGTAATATACAAACATAAAAAATGGCCAGTTATAACATCTTCACTGAGGTGTTATGCAGGCATATGTTAAAGGCTGTACAATCACATTCAGCAATGCCACCTGCTAAAATCACAGGGGGTTCCCCGACTGGTTTCTCAGAGCAGCCTCTGAGAGTCCCAGCTTTGCCACCTCTCTGCTGGGACAGTAACCCAGGCACCATCCCTCTCCCCTGCTGGCACCAGCTCCTGCCTTGGGTCCTACCTCCTACATCCCCCTTGGGTGCTCTCCCAGCTCAGTTCCAAAGCTAGCAAAGTTCAGCCATGCATCTTAGGTAGCAGATAGGCATTTAGTATGCATTAATTACCACATGTAGAAGATCTGACCCTAATCCTGCAGCTACAACACTGCAGAGTGATTTTGGACTTGCAAATGCTATATGCATTCTTTAAATGAGTTGACATAATTTTGAGTTTAATGCATCTTCTTCACTGAAAGTTTTCTACCATAGCATTACACTAGTGGTGGGGTTAGAAGGGTTGGCTGGTTTTCCTTTTCACAATGATGCATGCTACAATATTATAATGTCATAATGTAGATGGCCCACCCTGTGGTTTCTGTAGACTGAGCCCACTGAGCTCCTCACATTCCAACTCCATGCCAGAAAATAGAGAGGTTGCTAGGACTCAGAGACAGTCCTGTACTCCTGCCTCAGAAAAATGTGCTTTCTTAGGAAGTCAGGAATAATGCATAGGCCACAGTTCTTACACCGAGTTTACTAGTATAAATATATATTAGTGCAAATGAAAATCTTGGATTTTCTCCCAGGCAGACTGTAAGAATAACAACCTCATAAATGTTTATTTGCATCCAAAACAAAGCCACCATTCAAAGCTGATATTTTAAACCAATTTCCAGAACCTCTGGTTTATAGCTAATTTTCAACTCTTTCAATAATTGTTCTCCTTTTAAGTAGAACACTTTAATTAAAGTATCCCTTCACTCAGTAAAAATCTGATGTATTATGGTGTAATCAATGGTACAATTGTCAGAGTGTATCATCTCCAGAGTTCATGGCCAACAACAAACATGATATGAATCAGTGACAGCGAACAGTATATATAGCACACAGGGAACTCCAGAAACACAAAATCCTTCAAACACATACTCAGTAGCCAAAACCACAGCACATTACCAGCTATGGTACTGGAAGTTCCTTGTACAAATTCAACTCAACTGTGAAGTTGAAGTGTAATGTAAACGCAGATTTTTGTTTAAAATGCTTAACATTTATCAAGCCAGAGAAAAGATTATGGAATGGGCCGCACAGGGAGGTGATAGAGTCCTCATCACTGGAGGTATTTAAAAGAAGGATAGATGAGGTGCTTAGGGACATGGTTTAGTGGTTGGATAGCAGGGTTAGGTTAAAGGTTGGACTCTTAAAGGTCTTTTCCAACCAAAGTGATTCTATGATTCTATGATTACAGGGAGGTAATTAAGAGTGTTTTAAACCAGATATTTCTTATTTGTAATGCTGTAGATAAAGCCAGTAATTTCAGAGAAAACAAACTAGTTGCAGAATAAAAAATATTTGAATAGCTGTGCCATCCATGAAAGAGAAGAGATGGTTCTACTTCAGCCAGAATTTTGAGCAGGCAGCTATCTACAAAGCAAAATGAAAATTGTTCATTTCAGCACATCTTTGTACAGCTTCAGAACATGCAACTTACAACACAGATAGTGTAAAAGCCTTCCAAAAGCATGTCTCAGGGAGGTGGGAGTGGAGGGGAGAGGCATGTCAGCAAACACTGCAATGGGCAGGACATGATGCTAACCCTCCCCCAGATTCCAGAAGTCACAGGTCTTCCTAAAGTAGAACTTCTATCTAAATTATTTAAACCCACTTGCCGGTAAAGCTTTGCTAGATTTATATGGATGAGCAAAACCAGAACACACTTCCTTGTGCCCAGTTCAAGTGAGAAATGGAGAAATGAACCATATGTCTGAACACATAAAGAATTGTACAAAGATGCTAAGTAGCACAACTGTCACAGTTGTCTCCAGCATCCTGGAGAGCAGTTACATTTTACTGCATCTTACCTTGCACCTCAATAATGTAGGTCAGGTTCTCTAGTGTTCAAAGAAATGATCAGAAAATGACTGACTAGTGTTTTATCACATTTTATTTCCTCTTTATTTAGAGACACTGTCATTACATAAATGAAAATAGCAATATAAACCTTCAATAAAAATAAACATAAATATAGAAATGAAAAACATCAGCAGAAGGAAAGGAGAGCCTTGTTAACTGCAATGTGAACTCCCTCTAAATGAATCCCTTTCCTGCCCGAACTTTGTGGAAACAACCAGTACCCTCATGGTAATACAAGAGCAGGATATATTTATCATGTTCTAGAAAATCAGGTGGTAAAATAGATCTATTTGTTTCAATCAAATACTACAAATTGTACCAGGCTCCAGTATTACACAGGTGTAGGTACAGATCTGACACACAGGCAGATCAGCATTACCTTTTGTTAAATAACTGTCCATTGTCAGAGATTACAGAATTTCTCATAGCAAGAAAATGCAATAGTCCTCTACGGCTGTGTAATTACTTAGTCACATTCAAGAACTGTTCAGAAGATAAAATAATAACAGCAGAGGTCTAGAACATATTTATGAAGTACGAGGGCTTTTATACCACCTTTAAGCAAAAGAAAGCAGGTTGGGTTTTTTTCTCTTTTATTTGTACAGTTGTCTTTTAAACAAATATACAAGGAATGAGTCTAGTTTACAGTTTCCCCCAGCATCCCAGGAACAGTCAGATAAGGCACTGTGTCCAAAAAAAGCATTTATTATAAGGAATACGGTCAGTGTGAGTGGCTGTGCTATAAAGACCATAAAGTCAGGCAGGGTCAAGGCATCTACTCACCAGCAAGGGATGGGAGCAACCTCCCCCTGCGATGTTTTCCACCCTAAGCTGCAAACCGTGGTCAACCTAATGGAAGTGAACTCAGCAATTCTTATCCTCTAGCATGTGCAGTAAGGTATGACCAACCTTTAAACAGGTTACTTCATTTCCTGGAGTCCACGGGACTATTCCATGCACTTTGCCTGTGTGTTGTGAATGAAACAGAGGGAAGACCCAAGAGCCCAGAGCTATGACATCATTGGTATTAGAGAGACTTGGGGCAATGAGTCCTATGACTGGAGTGCTGGGTTTGAAGGCTACAAGCTGTTCAGGAGACATAGGCAGGGCAGGGGAGGGGGAGTGTTGCACTATAAGTAAGGGAGAAGTTTGATTGTACAGCCCTTGCAGTTAGTGACAACGTGGTTGAGAGCCTCTGGGTAAGGATTAGGGGGATGGAAAACAAAGCAGATGTTGTAGTGGTTGTCTACTACTGATCCCCCAGCTGGGATGTAAGCACTGATGAGTTATTCTGTAGGCAATTAGGAGAAGTTTCTGGATCAGCAGACCTTGTCCTTATGGGAGATTTCAACTTCCCAGATATCATCTGGGAATATCATACTGCTGTGACGAGCATGTCTTGGAAATTCTTGAAGTTTGTAGGAGACAACTTCTTGTCACAAGTACTCAATGAGCCAACTAGCAAAGATGCCCTCCTAGACTTGCTGTTTGTGAATAGAGAAGGACTCGTGGGAGATGTGATGATAGGTGGCTGTCTTGGCCACAGTGATCATAAAATTGTTGAGTTTAAAATTTTTAGTATATTGTGAAAAAAGGACAGCAGGATTGCTACCCTGGACTTCAGGAGAGCAAACTTTAAGCTATTCAGGGAGCCTTTTAGCAGAGTACCTAGCTTTTGAGGGCTTAGGAACCCATATATGCTGGTCAGTCTTTAAGAACCAAGTTTTAGAACCACAGGAGCAGGCAATTCCACTGTGTCATAAGTCAAGCAAGTGGAGCAGAAAACCAGATTGGCTGAACAGGGAGCTCCTCCTGGCACTCAAGAGGAAAAAGAAATTGTCTGATGTCTGAGGTCAGGCTTCGCAGGAAGAGTACAGAGCTGTGGTTTGTATATGCAGAGAAAGACATGAAAAGCCAAAGCTCAATTAGAGTTGAAACTAGCCAGTGTTGTGCGCCCGTTCCAATGCTTGACAACCCTTTCATCGAAAAAATTTTTCCTAATGTCCAACCTAAACCTGCCCTGGTGCAACTTCAGACCATTTCTCCTCGTCCTATCTTCTGTTACCAGGGAGAAGAGGCCGACCCCCACCTCCCTACAGCCTCCTTTCAGGTAGTTGTAGAGGGCGATCAGGTCTCCCCTCAGCCTCCTCTTC
>NW_009258947.1:3451067-3457913 GCF_000687185.1 Egretta garzetta
CATTGGCCTTCTTGGCCACCTGGGCACATTGCTGGCTCATATTCAGTTGGCTGTCAACCAGTACCCCCAGGTCTTTTTCCACCAGGCAGCTTTCCAGCCACTCCGCCCCAAGCCTGTAGCGCTGCATGGGGTTGTTGTGACCCAAGTGCAGGACCCGGCACTTGGCCTTGTTGAACCTCATACAGTTGGCCTCAGCCCATCGATCCAGCCTGTCCAGGTCCCTCTGCAGAGCCCTCCTCCCCTCAAGCAGATCAACGCTCCCACCCAAGTTGGTGTCAAGATGTGAAGAGAAAACTTCCTACCCTGGAAAGGCCTTCAGTTTATTATCCATTATTGATTGTTCAGGTAGGCAGTGATAAAATTGCAACAAAAAGTCCAAGGGCAATCAGGAGAGACTTCAGAGCCTTGGAATGACTGGTTAAGGGATCAGGAGCACAAATAGTACCCTCCACTACCCTTTCAGTTGCAGGGAATGATGAGGAAAGAAGCAGAAAGAGACAGCAGATCAATACCATGGTGATGATAAGGTTGAGTGTTTATGTTTAAGAATCAGGGGAAAAGCCAATGAGGCAGATACCGTGGTGGGAGTCTGTCACAGACCACCCAACCAAGATGAAGAGGCAGATGAAATATTCTATAAGCAGCTGGGAGATGTCTCACAATCACTAGTCCTTGTTCTCATGATGGTTTGAGACTGTCTTGGGCACAGCTATAATGAAATGACAGAGTTTCTGATTTTCAGAGAAGTAAGGAGGGGGGTCAGCAGAACTGCTACCCTGGACTTCTGGAGGGAAGACTTTGGCCTGTTTAGGAGCCTGGTTGACAGAGTCCCTTAGGAGACAGTCCCGAAGGGCAGAGGAATCTAAGGGGGCTGGACATTCTTCAAGAAGGAAATCTTAAAGGCACAGGAGCAGGCTGTCCCCATGTGTCAAAAGACGAAACAACAGGGAAGAAGAATGGCCTGGCTGAACAGAGAGCTTTGAAAGAAGGAGCAGGCAACTCAGGAAGACTACAAGGATGTTGTGAGGTTATTCAGGGAGAAAATTAGAAGGGCCAAAGCCCAACTAGTGTTGAATCTGGCTACTGCTGTAAAAGACAATAAAAAATGTTTCTATAAATACTTTAACAACAAAAGGAGGGCTAAAGAGACTCTCCATCCTTTATTGGATGCAGAGGGAAACATAGTGACAAAGGATGAGGAAAAGCCTGAGGGACTTAATGCCTTCTTTGCCTCAGTCTTTAATGCTAAGACCAGTCATTATCGAGATACACAGCCCCTTAAGGGGCTCTCTTGAGGGACAAGAGGCCTTGCAGAGGTATCTAGATAGATTGGAGCATTGAGCAATGACTAATGGCATGAAATTTAACAAGAACAAATGGTAGATTCTGCATATGGGATGGCGTAATACTGGGCACAAGTATAAATTGGGAGAGGAGTAGCTAGAGAGCAGCCTGCCAGAAAAGGACCTGGGGGTGCTGGTGGACAGCAGGCTCAACACGAGTCAGCAGTGTGCTCTGGCAGCCAGGAGGGCAAACCGCATCCTGGAGTGCATCAAGCACAGCATAACCAGTTGGTCAAAAGAGGTGGTTATCCCACTAAATTCAGCAATGGTGCAGCCTCACCTTGAGTATTCTGTGCAGGCCCTACAATTTAAGAAGGATGTGAAGGTCCTTGAATGCGTGCAGAAGAGGGCAACAAAGCTGGTGAAAGGGCTGGAAGGCACGTCCTATGAGGAGCCGCTAGGGCCTCAGGGTTTGTCTAGTTTGGAGAGAAGGTGGCTGAGAGGCGACCTTATTGGTCTCTACAGCTTCTTGAGGAGGGGACGTGGAGAGGGAGGTGCTGAGCTCTTCTCCCTGGTATCCAGTAACAGGACACATGGGAACGGTCCAAAGCTGCTCCAGGGGAGGTTTAGACTGCACAATAGGAAATGTTTCTTTACCAAGAGGGTAGTCAAACACTGAACAGGCTTTCTAGAGAGGTGGTCAATGCCCCAAGCCTGTCAGTGTTTAAGAGTCATTTGGACAATGCCCTTAACGACATGCTTTAACTTGGTCGGTCCTGAATTGGTCAGGCAGTTGGACAAGATGATCATTTTAGGTCCCTTCCAACTGAAATGTTCTATTCCATTCTACTCTATTCTACTTTTCTCTAAGACTTCCTACTCTTGCTGATGGACTTACTGCCAAGCCTCAAAGCCCCTTTCCATTTTCTGCTCCAAGTTTCTGAGCTCCTATGACTTCTTGCTTTTCTGCAGTGACATAGCCACAGTGAGAGGTACACGGAGGAAAGCCCTCATCTCCTCTGCCTGTCCTGCAGCCTGCTGTGGTTAGGTCAGGGAAATGGATTTCAGCCATTTCAGCTTGATGGCACTGGGCTTCAAAGGAGTTTTCCACCTCCTGGGTTGATGTTCCAGCCACTGAACTGTAATATGAGAAACAGGGATTGTGTTCTTCACTTATCTAAAAATAAAGCTTATTGAGGGCACTCTGAATTTTTCCTCAAAGGCAAAGCTCCTGCAAAAATAGCACGGTGTAACTGATTTGATGTACACGATGAGGCCATTTGCCTACCTATAGGCAGCCTAATCTGAACACTGCAGCGGTGCCCAAAAGGTGTCCATTGCCTATCTTGAAGCATTATAAATCCTTTACAGATATAGGGATTTGCCTTCAGTCACACTTGACACGGCTAGTCAGTGCGATGTGGCCTGGGGAGGAGCGTTAACTTGGCAGGAAGCAACACAAACGGCTAATCAAGGCAGCGCATTCCCCATTCCCACCCCCCAGCCCCATGGCATTTTGTGTTTTATACTCAGTGCGTTAGACCATGAAGTACAACAACAAAAATCACCTCATGCCAGTTGTGTACGCCACTTTCTTAGACAAATAAAGCTCCATTATTGTTAATGTAGGCTTTCACATTAATGATTGGGCTTGCAGGATTTATGCTAGTGCTACAACCTATACTATTTTGATGAAGATTTACTTGCTGCTTCTACAACTGTACTATATATTCTGCTAACGCAGATTTCCACATGGAGCCATTAAAAAATATATATGTCCCGAACAGACAGTGGGTCAGTAAACAAGTTTCAAAAGCTTGTTTCATCCTCTTAAGGCCAGGTTAGTGTGTGACCTTCTTGCACTTCAGTTCCATGGAGACCACATGCTGCAGCTCCTGCTTTAGATCAAACCTGGAGAAGAGGGCGTTAGGCTTACCTGCTCTGTGAATAGAAAATACTCGTATTCACTGTAATTATTCTTGGTCAGAAAATGTCTCTTGCGCTTTTCCATTTTTGACTTGTCTTTCCTTACTGCATAAAGGGTTCGTTTTCCCTCTGCAGTAGCCTATATCGCTCAAAAAAGTGTATTTGCTACAGGACATTAAGAAATATATTCCCAGATTGCTAAGAATTCATTTTTGTTTGCTTGGAATAAAAGCACAGGAACAAATACAGCTAGATTAAAATGAAAAGCATTGCTACAAAGCAGAAAGCACATATAGTGGTTTTTCTTAAGTAGAAGATACACCTTTAGCAGAAGGCCTGATGGGATTGCTTTAGGCAATAGCCTCAACCAGCTTCACTCCTTGGAACTTTTAACTTAATAGGGCTGCAGTCCTCATATGTAATACTTAGGTAGTATTGGAAGCTTGGCTTTCAGTGCCGCTAACTTCTGGTAGAAAGGAGCAAGATTTAAAATCATACCTGGTAATATCACAGTATGATAGGTTTCATTTAGAAATCGTCATCTTAGGAAAAATATAAAACCCTAGAAAATCTACTGGATTTTTCTGGTCCAGTGTCTCAGATTACATTAATTGAACTTTCTAGTGACTTGATTTTTCACAAAACTGGGAGTCCTCTGATATCATTCAGTTCCAGAATAGAGAAGATAAATAGCTGCTCCTGCTTCTACGCAGCCGTCCTGAGGGCTGCGGGAGCCTGAAGGACAAGGCCTGGGTCTACAAACTGTGGGAAATACTCAGGTTCATGAGACGGTTCTGTTTCAGGGCAAGGGATTTCAGAAACTCTAACAAGCGTGCATCTTTGGCCTAATAACATGTGGAGGAGACTCCTCATCTCCTTCGCTCTCTAGTTCTTAGACAACAGCCCAAGAACCTCCCCACTGCAGCCCTTGTGGTGTAGTGATGTCCATGTGCGTGCAGCCTTTTGGTCTGCCCGTGAGGTGACAAAGTTTTAAAATTTAACAGAAGAGTCGCTGCTCCAGAAAATAACTTCCAGTCTCAGTGGCTGCATCATACCCTTTCTTTTCTTTACTACAGGCATACAACAACATAAAGCTTGGCAGGTATTCTCATCCTAAAAGCATGACTATTTATGATATTTTGGTACGTCTGTGGAGATAGAACTTTCATCTTGATTATCATTTGGCTCCCTTACCTTAGCCTCCAACTTTATTAAAAATATAAACAAGAGTTTAGGAAAATATCACAGGCAAAATCACAGACCTGAAACTAGTGTAACAAGGTGGCAGTAACATGCATCTTTTAGTCATCTAAGGAAAACAGGAGAGTAAATTTTGACCGTGTATTTTCCAATATGAAATGTCTACAAACAGTGTTAATTTAAGTTAGCAAAATATTTTATTTCCCAAAATACAGTCTTGGGTGGTAACTGTAAAATTAATTGCAAACATCTCATCTGTTCGAAGTGCTACAATTACTCCTTCACTAAGATTTTTTTGTACCACCCCTGTCCCATTACTGTTCTATTGCACTTTTATAAACTTGATTTGGAAAATAAAAAAGAAAATTTACTGCACAAAATATTAAGATAGCTAATTTAAGAAACAGAACAGCTTTTCATTAGCACTCATATGACTGCTATTCATGACTTACTAGTAATTATATCAGAGATAATACATTGCAGTTAGAAAATTTTCTAATTGGCTTTAATAAAAAAGAATAGACAAAGCATGATGAAAAGAACTGAAAAGAATGCTATTTGTATCAGTAGCTAAAACGAACAAGAGCCATCAAACTGAGATATATGCTCAATTATCTTTAGCATCCCCAATCTTTAGAACTCAGATCAATTAAAAGTGCCCCAAGTTTAAGACCCTGTTGCTCACAGCTAACAGTACTAATGCACCTTTTTTAGAGGGGAGACCTGAAGACCAGAAAGATTAAGCACTTCTCCAAGCTTATACCAAGCTTACTGATAGGAGCAATTGTCAGTTCTCTGCATCTGCGAGTCCATCTTCTCCAGATCAGGAATAGATTTTTGGGAAAAAGTGTCTCAAAAACATGGCTTTATGGGTTTACTTGGATTCAATGGATTTACATGGATTCAATGCTCTCCTTTTGTGCTTTGGAACAGTTTACCATGTACAGATGAGAAAATCACACATTTTAGAGAGGACATGGGTGGACGTTGCATACCAGCTCCCCAGGGAACACTAACCACATTAATTGCTCCCATGTTTGACCTGAAAGCTCTCAAGAAGCCTACCTTTTTGTTACACACAAACACTAAACTTACTCAGTTTGAGCAGCTTGGCACCTGACTCCTGCAAATGCCATGCTAAGAGGCAGATTGGGACCTGACTTGTCTGAGTTCCTGTCCTATATCCCAGCAGGATCAGAAGAAAAAGTTGCAATTGCTTTAAACCCTGAGGCCAGTACCTTGTGCTTGGAGCACTCATTCAGGCATCAAGTGCATTGAGTGATTTCTACCTCAAGTGCAGACCAGAAATTTGTGATGGATCTGTGTAGGCTTCTTCTTATAGCAAGCTACCCAAAACAATTTCAGGAAAGCAGTTTTTTCTTAGAATAACAGCTAGGATCATTAGCTTTCTAATGATAGAAAGCTTCAGTTGGTGGGACATAAACAAAACAAACCAGAAAGATTTCTGCACAATTCCCCTCTGGCCCGTTGTGTCCTTGCTTCTGGTTATGTCTGCAAAGTCAAGTGAGTGCCACTGGCCCCTAATGCAGCCCATCTCCCCCCCGCAGCTCCTGGATCCCAGCTGTGGCTCTCTGCTCCTGCGCCCCGCTGCCTCTGCCACCCTCTCCCCCTCCAAGCAGGCTCATTTCCTTCCCATTCCTCCCCAAGCTCCAGGAAAACCATTCGACTGCTTCTTTTGAGAGGACTGCAATGTGAATTTAAACAGATGAGACAGCTGTGGTCACACTCGGCCTCACCACTCATTTCACTTAATTTAAATTCACCTTTCCAAACCCACAGGAGGAAGGCACCAGGCTGTAGAAAAGGCATGGGGGGATAAGGGCATTTGAAACCTTCCCACTGACGACGCTGTGTGGAAGTGTGAAAGAGAAAGCACAGGGAAAGGGGGCAGAGCAGAAGAAAAACAGAGTTGTGATTAAGACTCCACAATAAAAGAGGTGGAAATCCCACATTCTAGTCTCTGCTGTAGTACAGTTTCTGTTTTGATTCAGCGTCGATACGGCTGACGGTGTTGGCTGCACTGCGTGCTCTCGGCTTGCAGGCTGTCTTCCCTGAGGAGGGAAGTGGCCATGTCAGGTGCAACTTTCCAAGAAGCTCGGGAGCTCGCTTCTGCCCTTGGAGCAATCCTCCTGCATTACAGCCACAGCAAGGAGCTGGCAGCCCGTGGCTCCAGCGGGGAGGATGCTGGCAGCAGCAAAGGCAGACCGGCAGGTCATGGGACTGAAGGAAGAAAAACTTCCTACAGAGCAAAGACGCTGTTAGAATCATAGAATCATAGAATGTTTAGGGTTGGAAGGGACCACTAGTGGTCATCTAGTCCAACCCCCCTGCAGTGAGCAGGGACACTGCTAACTAGATCAGATTGCTCAGAGCCCCATCCAACCTGGCCTTGAATGTTTCCAGGGATGGGCCCTCC
>NW_009258947.1:3458656-3483460 GCF_000687185.1 Egretta garzetta
CCCGTGGCTCAAGGGGGGAGGATGCTGGCAGCAGCAAAGGCAGACCGGCAGGTCATGGGACTGAAGGAAGAAAAACTTCCTACAGAGCAAAGACGCTGTTGGGAAGCGCTTCATTATTGTAAGTTCTCCAAAGCAACGGAATGTGAAGATCTTACCTGCAAAATTCTTCTCCCTCCACTTAATTCCTTTCCCAATAAATGTTACTAGGGATTTACTGCAGATGTGAGTTTAGAGGAGAGTGATACTCTTTGGTTTTGCACTTCCTCACACACTTTAATAAACAATTCAGTCCTCCAAACTCCCCAAGCCTGACTTCCAAGCTTTTCTGCTGGTCACCTTGTACTCCTCCCACCGTCATGGGAGAGACAGAATAAACAGTAACTAGTAGTGGAGCTGGATACAGGACTTTACTTAATAACCAGCAAGATTAGAGCTTTTAGCCTACTGGACCATTTCACACTCTCTCACTCCCCCAGCCCAGCGCTATGCTCTCTAGCCCTCAGCTTCCACGCCGGCAGGGAGGTTGCTGAAGGTCTAGAAAAGTTGGGCAGCAAGTCTTGGTTCCTGCTGCACTGCTGCTCCCAGTTACCCTCCTGGACCATCACTGGTGAACATCCCTGGGCATCCCCTGGTGTTTATGCATCTCTCTGACCACCAGCATCCTTCTCCCAGTCAGGATGCTCACCACCTTCTTTCCCAGCCCTCTTCTCACCAAGATCCCTTTTTCTTTTTGGGAACCCTTCTCTTTTGGCCTCCTTTTCTTTATGGGCCCTCCAAAGCCGGGGTTTTCCCAAGCTAGTTTACATGCAGAAGCATGATCATCATCCTAATAGTTGGTCCTGCCATGTGTCTCTTTAGTAATCAGGGGACTCAGGATATTTCACTGGTATTTAGTCCAAGGTTAGTTATGAAAATTTACATACACAATTTGCCATAATGTTATGAAAATTTGCAGTCAGCCTGTATTGGTTGCAGCTAGCAAGCAGCGGGCTTCAGCTTGAAACTTCAAAAGTGCAATTTTGGACATTTGCCAACACACACACACATACACCCAATTATCTGCCGCCTATTACCCTTCACAATTTAAGACACTCCTCACCTATAAGACCCACACATGTTTACCCTTTTCCAGTGAGAAGGTTCTCCAACATGAAGCAGGTTTGTGCAGTTAAGGCCCCTATGTCCTAAGACAGTGAAAGGGCTCCTGCTCCCTAACCTGGACCCTCCCCCACACTTCTGCAAGGTTCCTATTTCTTTAAAAACATTTTAAAAGCATTATGCTTGCTGCATTCCATTTCCTCCCTTCTTTCCATTTAATTTGCTAGTTCAAAATAGATTGCTATAAAATTATACTACTTGTATGTTTTGTAATGATCTCTTCTCAGGTAATGAAAAGTAGGGGTAAGCTCTGTCAAGTGAGTCATAAGATAATGCCAGGCAATTCTCTGCCTGAACACAATTGCTCAATCCAAGTGCAGATACAGATCAAACTACTACACAGATTTCTTTCCCAAATAGCTGTGAAAAGAGACATTTAGATTTCGTTTCTGACCCTCCCAGGTTCTTACCTCTATTAGAAAAAGGCTGTTAATCAGATGCCTCTTCAGTAGAACTGGAGGGGTGCTTAAGCGATTTATTGTGTCCTTTAGGGGAAAGGATGTACTTTAGAGACTGACAATTTTTAAAAAGGGTCATTTAAGATTTGCAGTGAATGTAAGTATTATTTAGGGTGGTAATAATTCTCTTGAATTTCATCTGAGTGCAATCACCAATTTATTGAGTGCTGAATGTCTAGGCTGTTACCTGGTAAACAGGTGATTACATGCCTAACTGCGTGGTCACAAAAAACTAAAGAATGAATAAAGGGATTTTTTTTTTTGTTATGTGAAGTACCCATAAGAGTGGATAATTCTTCCATTTTCTTTTAAGTTCCTGGATAATATTACTTCACCTTTGCTTGCTCTCTTTAGTTTCAGATTTCAAGATTGACCGCAAACCATGTTACGTGAATCCTGTCGCAACAGAAGTCAGTGAGAGTTGTTAACTAGGGAAGCTGCATAGCCCAAAACATTCCTGGTAGTATACCTAACCACAAAACAATGGAACCTAAATTTGCATACATTTTCATATGTTTGAATAAATGCATGGACACACTATTATAAAAATAGTTTTTAGTTCAAATTGCATTGCAACAGAACCACAGTTTAGCATTATTCCTTTCTTATTTAAAGTATTCTTCATTAACCGCGACCTCTAATACTGTGTTCAGTTTTGGGCCCTTCACTACAAGCAAGACATTGAGTTGCTGGAGCATGTCCAGAGGAGAGCAACAAAGCTGGTGAGGGGTCTGGAGCACAAGTCTTATGAGGAGTGGCTGAGGGAACTGAGGTTGTTTAGTCTGGAGAAGAGGAGGCTGAGGGGAGACCTTATCACCCTCTACAACCGCCTGAAAGGAGGCTGTAGCAAGGTGGGTGTTGGCCTCTTCTCCCTGGTAACAGAAGATAGGATGAGGGGGAATGGCCTGAAGTTGCGCCAGGGCAGGTTTAGGTTAGACATTAGGAAAAAATTTCTTCACAGAAAGGGTTGTCAGGCACTGGAATGGGCTGCCCAGGGAGGTGGTCGAGTCCCCATCCCTGAAGGTATTTAAAAGGCTGGTAGATGAGGTGCTTAGGGACATGGTTTAGTGGTGGGAAGGCAGGGGTAGGGTAAGGGTTGGGAACTATGATCTCAAAGGTCTTTTCCAACCTAGATGATTCTATGATTCTATGACAGCTACAGAGCAAGCAGAAACCCACCAGTTGCAATGTCTTTGATGTCTGAAAAGCAAATACTGAAATTCACCACTAAACCATGTCCCTAAACACCTCATCTACCAGCCTTCTAAATATCTCCAGCCATGGGGACTCGACCACTTCCCTGGGCAGCCCACACAGGATGTCCTCACTTTATATACATTTTCCTGTGCAGAACTCATGGTTCTCCTTTTGATCAAACCCCATGCCTTCTGAAAAATCTAAAAGTGCTTTGGGTAGCACAGAGCTGATTATTATATCATGCCAAAATTATGGACTCCGTATTTTGTAATTTCTGCAAGAAAATAAAAGAAAAAATCCCTATGTAGACATATTAAACTATTCCATTTATTAAGTGATGAGTTTAGTGGCTCTGAGGTGCAGAAGACTCTCACAACTGTCCTCATATTGGACTTTGAAGACAAGATTCTGCAGAGAAATTATGTCAGGGTAAGCATAGATTGCTTCAGCCAAGTAATGCACAGACTGTTTCACTTCATAGCAATAGGCTTGAACACATCTGCATTTACAATAAAATCTCAGGAGACTGAAACAATTTTCACTGAAGCCAATGGTATTTTTTCCATTGATTTGTTTTGTGTAACTGTTGCATTAGAACCATATTTGGGCCACAGCAACACTTAATAAATGCTCAGATCCTGTAAAACGTATTGACTTTATCTATATTACCATGCAGGGAGTCCTGGAGTCCGAAGAAGCTTTCTATCTGCGTTAAATGCCAGCAAGACTGTCCTTGGGGTTGGCCTAAGACCAAGACAAAGCTTGTTTCCGTGTAGAAGCTTAAGGTGATCCCTTAAGGCACCTTCTAAGCAGATACTTCTGCAGTGTGGATGAGCCCAGACTGCTACAGAGAAGAGCTTTAGGCACCAGACTTTTGCTGTGCCTGCCATAATGGAGAAAAATACATCAAACCCCGCTCCATCAATTCCAGCACTTTATACACCTTTGTGTAATTTTGTGGAGAATGCAATGTTCATAATTAATGATTTTTTTTTAGAGATGGTTCTTCTGCATCCTGAAAGCGTTTACATAGGGTGTACTAGAAATATAATTATTAATACAGTTTTGCATATGGAGAGAATCTTCCTTACTGTTTTTGTTGCAAGGGCCTTAACAGGCTCATAACTGTGAAAACCAGTATCTGCCAAAGGGGAATGTTTCAGGTCCAGCATCCCAGCCATTAATTCCAGGAAACCTGACCCAGCGGACAACCCAAAGTACTTCCAGGAATAACACATGGAACTGCTCCAAGTTTGTACACAGCATGGCACAATGGGGGCTTGAGCCTGACGAGTACTTCAGCATTGAGAGAGTACCCATACTTTAAGAAAGTCTGAAATTAAAGCAAGTAGTAAGAAAACCTTGTCTGTGATAGCCCATTGAACACCTACCAGGTTTGGGACATCAGTCAAAGGCAAAGAACATGAACTCAGTTGCTTCTCAGTTATCAACAGGTTTTTATATGTCCTTTGTTGCTAACCTGAAGAAAAACATGGCTATTAAACCAATTCTGTGTCTCTTCTTCAATGACTTGAAAAGATACCAATATATGAGCTGTATTTTCATTTACTATGAGACTACTTAAACTTTCCTCATTGTGAAGGGACAGTAAAATCTGTGGGCATTGGGGTACTCCAGAGGGACATTTGTGTATGCAAGAACTGAGTCCTTAATTTCTTATAAGTCTGAAAGCTGCAAATGGTCAAAATCTTCAGTCACATGACATATGTACTAAAACATTTTCTAAAGGCAATTTCCATTCTGATGTCTCCTTTCACAGATTGTGTTATTAAAAAAGGAGATGGAAAATACATACTTAGAGCTACATCTTTCACAGATGAAGGTACAAAGTTAATTGTGTGGTGTAACGCATGCAGAGGTGGAAAGAAAGACACCATGACTTTAACAACAAGGAGCATCCGCATGCCAGAGGCGTGCAAGGATTCCTGCTTAGTTCAGGAGGCCTGGGCAGGACAAACAGACGGCAGTATCATCTGGGACCCTACTGTATTTGCTACCTTAAAGCTGGGGAGAAATCTGCGTTGCCTTCAATACATAAAGGAAAAAAACGTAACAGCTTAATATGCATCACCACTGAAAAACAAATGCAAAACCTGCTGAAAACCTTGTGCCAAGGTGGTGTGGAGACAGACTGTAGCACAAAATCTGCCACATAAATTTGTGTCTAATCTTTTTTGCATGACTGGCAGTCAGACACAGAGGCATCACCCAGCAAGGGCTGTGCATAGGATATTCCACCTGCTTCTTAAAAGCCTGAAGAGCCTGAGAACTGATGTGACAAACTTTTGGTGGGCTTGTTTTGGTTCTGCTCTTTTTGCTGTGAGAAACTAACTCCATATATATGTATAAATGTGAATATAATAAAAATTATAATTTATTCAATCTTGTACATGCTGTCCATTAATTTGTTCTCCTACCTTTAAATATCTCCCCTGGTCACCATATCATACCAATAGGGAATTTCAAGGCATATTGTAAGTCCAGCCTATTTCTTTTATTATTTAATTTAAATGTTACTTTTTCTGGCCCTTTTAGAGCTGCTTACAGAACCACATGTATATGAACACATGTACTTGCTCTCAGTCATGTGTAGTACTTTAAAACATCCAAGACAGAACGTTTGAAGCTGGTAATTCTAGTTTCCTCTCTTACCCTTGCATCATTGTTGTGTCTGGACTATGACTCCCAAAGCTCTGCCCATGTATCATATTGGGATGGTTCCTCCTCTTGGTGTGCTGGATCACAAACGTCAAGCCTGCTAATGCATTCATCCAGAGAGCTCCAAAGCAACCAAAGTTTGGGGTGAATGTAGGAAGGTGCTCATCGTCCTTTCTGCAACCACATTTAGGTATTAAAAGAGTGAATGCAGCCAGAAGCAAGACAAGGTTTCCCTCTATAGCAACTCAATCAAAAAACCTGACATACCTGCAGAAAACAGAAAGGAAAGGGTCCAAAGTGTCTGAATCAGTCTCACGGTTTATTGAAACTTCTACCATGAATACTATTTATCACTTCCATCAGTCCAGAAAAAAAACCCACCACAACATGTTATAACTACTCAGAAACTGCTTCATGAGCTTTTAAGCCATCCCTGTCACAGGGACAGCAACCTCTGAGAAGGAGGCCAGCAGACAGATAGGAGCAGAAATCTTGTCAGCTGTCTGACTTTAATCCACTGATGCTTTCGAGTCAAACCCCTAACACGTAATTTTCATTGCAAACAAACATTCAGTGTACAGTCAGCTCTCCATTATCCCCCTGGCAGATTATCCAGTTTGCTGATAAACGGTGCCACAATTGCAGAGACATCCATGCTGGCTCTGTGCAGGCTAGCCCAGGTCTGGCAGAGTTTATTAGCTTAAGCTCTGCATAAATACTTCTGTACGGCTTCCAGAGCCAGTGCTCGGGTGCCTCCGCATCGTGCTGCTGGAACCAGCATGCTGGGGAGTGCAATGCGGATACATCCAAGCGGCTCTGCGGGAAGCCAGCTCATGTCCAGCAAGGCTTCAGAGTTGGCCAGCCCTATATTAACACCGGCTCACACAGGGGTTAAAAAGACAGATAGTTTTCTGTACCTCATCCTTTTCCTGCTTGTTCCCATTAATTCATTAGCATAGTTATTGTGAGTTCAGCCTTAGGCCACAAGAAAGCTCCCAGAAGACTTTAGTGTTAGCCAGGGAATGCACTAAGCAACATCTAATTAACCCCAACCAAAAGCAGGTCCTGGGGACTGTGGTGAGGAGGGAGAGCCAGGGCCATGTTGCCAAGTAACTGTGGGAAGAGAGTCCTGGAGCCGGTTCAGCGCCTCGCTCCCCTGCATACCTGTTTTTCAAGCAGAGCCCCAGAACTCCCTCTTTAGGAAATTTTGAATACAAACAAATTCAGTCTTCATGGTGTTCTTATCAAGTGGAGTAGCTGATTGGATTTAAGCAGACCCTAGTTTCTGGCATTTGCAGGGAGATATATGCTGGAATATGACTTACGTTAAGAAATTATAAAATGCTTTGGGATAATTCAGGATGGGAAATATTACAGAAACACAACCAGCTGTTATTTTCAATCCCTGTGCCCTTTCAGGTTTTGCTGTTTGCTGAGATACCCAAATATTGCACAGATGTGGGTTTTTTTCCCCACCAAACAATATTGATCTTATCAGCTCAATTTATTTATGCATCCAAATGGCTACAAGATGCAGAGGGATTTGTGTTTTTATTACTCACCTATGCTGGAGTCAGGCTGGTGACCAAGGGGTGAAAGGTCCCACATTAGGTTAGTGATCCCTTGAGCCAGCCAGTCCTTCACTCCAAGTGCTTTCTAATGCATATTTTGCACCACATAATCAACTCATTTTTCAAGGTGACGCAGTCACAGTTTTAAAAAAGGGAAAAAAAAAAAATCAATGCTCATAACTGCAATAACCCTTTTGTCTAATACAGCAAGTTTCATTTCTGGGGTCACGTCTCCCCCTCATTTCTAAAGTGCATGTAAGCATCCTGGGTAAATGAAAATGAGGAGGAACATAACGCTAGCTTTGCTCAATTTATACATGTGTGTATATATATATATATGTATTTGTATATGCACACCTGCATATGCACACACACTTTTACAATGCAAATATTAGAATTTTCAGGGAATTTTTTGTCAAATGATTTATACTAACTGTGCAGGAAAAAATGATTCTGCCAAAACTGAGAAAATAAAAACAAAGTTATTTGTTCCAGGGTGGTCCCACCAAATCAAAATGCTTTGGTTTATTGAGCATAAATGTTTCATCTGAATCATACTGATGTCAAGTTGCATCTGCTCAGCACCTCGTGGGAGTCCCACTGGAACTGTGATGCAGATGCTACATAACTCCATGATTTCTCATGGACTTCCTGGGCTGGCAATATATACAGTGAAGCGATGCTCTGTATCGTCCCCTATGGCCAAGTCATGGAGGATACTCTGAGTCACATGGTTTGCAAGGCTGATGGTAAACATACTACAGCCAATTAGCCCTTCCCGTAAGGCAGGGTAAAATAAGACAAGCGAAGTACAATGCCTATAAAGCTTTTCTTTGGAAACTGAAGAATCATTATGCATCAGCTGAACATCAAACATTTCAACTTGATTCAGTGGTCTGAGATGAAATATTTCAACCTGTGACTGCAGGAATAATTAATTTCAATTAAAATACTACAGGAAGTATCACGTTATTTACGAACTGATATACAAACTTACCAATTCACAATAAATTTAGGTATTTTGACTGCAGAGGGGAAAAAAAAGCAAAGAATTCCGGGGGGGGGGGGGAGGGGGTGGGAGGGGAGATGCTTAGTTGTATTGAATAATCTAATTCCTATTCAGATATAACACAGAACACTCCTGATCAGAAGATCATATTAAACAAATTATCATTCCACATATGTGGATTCTGATTTTTAACCTACCATAGGACATTTCCTCCCCCTGTATCTCCCCCACGACCCCATGCAGCAAGCGACAGAACTGAGGGCAGGGCAGAAGATGAGGGGATACCCACCTCCTCTCACACACAGCTCGACACCCAGAGGGAAACTCAGGAGGACGTAAAGCTTAAATGCATGGAGTCAACAAATCTGCATTTTCTTATGCATAGTAACTGAAAGAATATTATGGTCAGCTTCAGCTCATAGCAATTCAGAGGTTATATCCTGTACAGCAGCAAGTGTAAGAATGAGACCAAGACTGCAAAGTCAAGCTGCCCAGCCAACACGAGTGCATCATCCTTGCGTGTATCGGTGAGTTAGCATCGCGAGATAGCTTTCTGCAAGAAAGGAGAGGCTGGTTCTTCAGGGGACATTACAGTTTCCAATCAAAATGATTACAAAGACTTTACAAATTTGTGATGAAGGATAATAGTACAATGGAAGCATAATTTTGCTAGAAGTAAGGAATCTGGGGGGGGTGTCTAAAAATAATTTCGGAGTAACACAAGATACAAAATGACACAAGGTAGAGAGCACTGGCATACCTAGTGTTAACTTTTTCAGGAATTTTCCTGCAGGTCGGCCAGGGTTTGGTGCCACAGAGAGTGTATGGCCTTGGGCAACAAATATCTGTCTTTTCCAGCCTCCCTCTTTTTGCATTTGCCAAGTCCTCACTAAGCAGTGCGAACTCACAGGCACTTCATGGTCTAGGAGGGATCAGGAAAGAAATGTAATTAGTCCTATGAAGACTCCTCTTCATAAAACATTTTTCAGCTATTGGGGTGGATAATATGGCCCTAATTACTTAAATAAGTCACTGGTGTATAATTTAAAATTGAGATCTAGATACAGCTGACTGTTTTGACTGTTTACTGTGGAAGTAAATGTGGCTAAGAGTGGCACACACTTTCCAGCTTGCCTACGGCGGTAAAAACCCCTTAAGCCAGCCCTGTCAGGAGTGGCGCTGACATGCATTAATGGTGCAGTTACCTGTAGATAATATAATGCAATTAAAAGGTCTCGTCACTAGTCCTTAAGGGACTGCACCGCATCGCAAAATTTTGATATGCATCTCATAACGGGTGCAACATCCATTCAGCCCACAATGCATCAGCTATTCTGATTTAATCTCATACAGTCTGTGCTAGTTTATGCTGCACCATAATTTGCTAAAGATTGCAAACCGAGACCGAGCTGACCTCCTGCCCTAACACGTGCAAAACCCACAGCAAAGTTACTGGTCTCACATAACTAAGCCTTAAGGCCAAAAGCTCTGGAGGGGACAGATGGCTTTACTCCCTCTGTTGGTGGAAAAGGAAAAATGACGCTAAACACATCCACATCCATGTAGGCTACTTTATCTGTAATTTTTTTGCAACAAAACTTTATATGAAGTGGATTTGGGGAGATACATGGATGACAAAAGGGAGCTGTTAAGAGGAAAAAAGAGTTCTTACCATTTACTCAATAAAGAAATTATTTCAAATACTGCCAAATTTTGGAAATTGTTTTTGCCTTTCTTTCCGTGAGGGTCTTGCTGTGAGGGTTAATTCACTCTGAAGGGTTCTGCTATGTCAGAAAGAAGACAGAAGCAAAAAGGAAAATCCAGCCTTATTAAAGCTGCATCATTAAAATTTGACTAGATGGTGAAATCCCTAAGCAAGATCAAGCAAGCTGCTCATTTTGGGCAGGAGAGGCCTACAGTATGGTCATGGCTGGGACCAAGGGGTCTGGTTAAATAAGACAGCAAATTGCTGAGGGTGACCAAATAGTCACGATCTTCCCATACCTAGTGAGCTACACCACAGCCATGAAGAACCAGGCTTCTTGCTCTTTTTTAGGGAAGCATCAGTGTTTCTGGGATGCTATAGGAGTGGGGAATGGTATAAACGCCCTTGGAGAGCAGCAAACTCAGCCCTTGTGCTGCCCAACTCACCAATAGCAGTAGGAGCAGGGTACTAGCTGATCTCTAGCTTCATCTCTCACCTCTTCTCTGTGGCATATTTTTCCTTCTGTTTTTGTCTCGTGGTGTAAATCCTACTCCTTGTACCCACATTATAACAATTCATCTGCATGCTTCATCTGCACTGGGAGTGCAGTAGATGGAGGTAGGTTGTTGGATTGTCACCTGATGTGCACTCCGGTGACGGGCGGTAGAGGGGCTGGCAGAGAGCGCTAGACAGAACATCAACAATTGAAACCATTAAGAATTGCCAGGCAAGTTATGGGCACTTGTGTGTGCTTGTCAAGTAAGTTATCCGTGATGGCATCTCTACTTAGCATGAAGTCCTGTCCTTTCCAGATCTTTAAATATGAAGGCTTGTTTGGGACTTGAACTCTTCATGGACATATGCTTTATTGGTCAAAGTTATGGGAAGAAGACAAGCCAGGAGGCCACAGTCTTGATCACCTTGCCTCCTGCATGCACTGAGATGTAACAGAATGTTCCTTTCTATTTGTGCTGGTTTTGTCTGGGATGGAGTTAATTTTCTTCACAGTAGCTGGTATGGAGCTATGTTTTTGATTTGTGCTGAAAACAGTGTTGGTAACACAGGGATGTTTTCGTTACTGCTGAGCAGGGCTTACATAGAGTGAAGGCCTTTTCTGCTCCTCACCCCACCCCACCAGCAAGGAGGATGGGGATGCACAAGAAGTTGGGAGGGGGCACAGCTGAGACAGCTGACCCAAACTGGCCAAAGGGATATTCCATACCGTATGGCATCATGCTTAGAATATAAATGTGGGGGAAGAAGATGACATTCGGAGCGATGGCATTTGTCTTCCCAAGTAACCATTACACATGATGGAGCCCTGCTTTCCTGGAGATGGCTGAACACCTGCCTGCCCATGGGAAGTAGGGAATGAATTCTTTGTTTTCCTTTGCTCACACACAGCTTTTGCTTTACCTATTAAACTGTCTTTATCAGAATCCATGACTTTTCTCACTTTTACTCTTCTGATTATCTCCCGCATCCCACCAGGGGGAGAGTGAGTGAGCGGCTGGGTGGGGCTTAGTTGCAGGCTGGGGTTAAACCACGACACTATTTTAGTTTATTTGCTTAATTAGAAGTGAAGAGAAATTCACCCTTGTTGTAATTGGGTGTGCTTCTTCTGATGAAAGTATAATTTTAATATGTGCAGCTACTACTAGTTATGACAGCTATAATCTTTGCCTGCATTCCTGTCCATTTCATAGAAGCTTTCTTTTTGTTCTGGCCTGGGATGGCTACTTTGTATCTCATCCCATCGCTGCTGCATCATCTGCCTTTTCAGGGTGAAGGTTTTCAAAACAAGTTCATTTGCATGATTTCCATTTATGTCAACTACATACCATTCCCATCACCATCATTGGAAACCAGAAAGCAAACAAAAAAGAAAACCTATTTTTCCTCTAACCAGTTGAACTAAATAACCACTATCTTTCCAAAGAAGTAGCTCCCCTTCCCTTTCATTTTGAATGCTTAAAACGCATTATTAAATCACCTAAATGCACTATGTATACCAGTTCAATAGATGTGCTAAAAATGAATATAAAGTCACTGCTTAAGATTATGATCTACTGTGCTTGAGAAATGGGCATCTAAAGAAATGTAAGGGTTGATTCTGTCAGCAAGTGAATTATACCAAATCATAGGTACATTTTCTATCTGCACATCCTTAATAACAGTGAACAACATTGCCAAGTGGATAGAGAAGACCAGACTCAGGACCACAAATAGCCTTTGTGCTGAATGATAAAACACAATAGATCCTTCTCTGACTCTGACGGGTGAAAAAATACATGTAGGATGATAGGGGCCAGGAATAAAAAACAGTAGAGTGCACTGTTGAAAAAGAATAGTCATCTGCCTTCATGATTTAAAAAAAAAAAACCCTTAATACAACAATTATCATTAAGAGTGATTTTTCCACCACATAACTGACAAGTAAATTATCACGTCCGTACCTGCATGTTGAGTTACTGCTTCACCTTCACCAGTAAACAGAGGGGGAAAAAATTGCTTTCAGCGACAATTTTTTTTTTCCAAAGAGCCAAGCTGTTTGTGCTTTCTTCTCTTTTTCTTTCTCTATATGTTTTGTTGTTGAAAAAATCAGATATAATTAGATAAAGTGGTAGCATAAAGCCAGGAGAGCTTTTGCTAGAAATCAGGGAAATTGTGTCTCATTTACCGTTATCCCTTCAGTTATCTTCCTCCATCAGTGCTTTATTCCTATAGCCTTCCCTAAAAATATGAAAAGGTGAATTAATATTTAATAAAATAAAAGCCTTTATTCTGCTTTATTAAATGCTGAAGAGGTATAATGAGCAAATGGCTAGTGTGTCAGATCACAAGTATATAGAGCTTATGGAGCCATCTAAATTCAGCTCTACTTCCCTTCCTTATTTCCTGGCATTTCATAAGAGAGAAACCCTAAATCTTTTTTCTCCTTACGACTCTTCTGTGAAACAGGTATCTGGAGAAATTAATTTTTAAAAAGGGAGGACAGTGTTCTTACTGCAGCTTTATCAGGAGACAATGATAATTAGGTATAACCAATAAACATACCAACATAGAGGAGACTCATAGTAAAATTTTAAAGAGCTCCTAAGATGATGAAATCATCAGTCTGACGAATCATATCCCAACAGGGCCTATTTTTCATCAATGGGAGCCTGGTGTAACCAGCTTATATATAAACATTCACAAGACAAGCATCTAAAGGTCAGTAGATGAGATGAATCCCGACCCAAGTGTCTGTAATTCTGCTTCCTTCTAGACCCAGAGGTGTTGTGGCCTTGATGGAGGAAAACACATTTTGTCTGCTTGCACCCAGAAACAATTTTCAGTTGTTGTCTTCTTGATCCAGAAATTACTAACTCGTTGCTCTTCCCTGAGAGTCTCTGTCCAGCAGGTTTTGTTGGAGCCCTCCCAACAGACTGGCTTCTCCGCAAAATCTCGACCCACATCCTCCTGCTAGACTATTACAATGGAGCAGCCCAAGACCACCAGGTGGTTCAACAATCCAACCCTGCTTTGACAGCCTTGGCGGGTTCCTCCAGGCGCCCCCCACCGAACCTCCCTGCTCCCACCCTGGAGAGACCCAGATGGGTGTTTGCTGCTCGGGTGTTGCAGGTCACAGCCCCGGGTCCAAGGCTGAGCTGCCACCAGTCTACCAGATCACCTCCTGAAGGAGCTGAGGAGCTGACATACTACCCCATCTGCAGTCCTGGTGGTGCTAACCTCTGAAATCGCTCCAGCAGGAGCTGCTAAATCTCATGAGTCAGGTCGCTCAGTGGCTGGGAGGCACAGCCAGATTGAGAGAGTCCTGGATTTACTTCTCTCTTCTTTATTTAAATTCACTTGTCTCATCTTTACATCTGGTAATCTAGTCTAGGGTGAAGACCCCTCACCCTATCCTATAAAAGCTATTCCATTGTACAAACCCCAGAATTCAAGGTGAGCGTTCAGGAAGAGAGGCTGTGTGTTACTCTGTGGCCTTCTCCTTGGGAAAGGGGGGGAGTGCCAGCCCCTTGCTCCTGCCGCTCTTTATGTCTTTCATGTGAAAAAGCCATTAGAACAGAGACTGAAATCCAAAAGTCACAACAGGAATATGTCTCTCTCTCTTCCTAGCTGACTGTAAAAGCAGAAAGTATATAGCAAAGGAGTTAACACAAGGTGCAGATGCTGGGTGTCACGTGTGAAAACAGAAGTTGTTATTTGTGGTAAAAAAAAAGGCTTAGTATCAGTTTATATTGAACAAGAAATCCCTTTGTTTATACCACCATAACCCCACTTATCTTGGGCTAATTAGACCTGATGCACTGGCGATTAGACTGTTCTCCCAGTTCTCCTATTCTGCAGATCCCAGGGAGAAGTTCCTGTCACCAGACTCCCATGACCTTCCACACACGCACAGGAGTCTTCTCCCTCCTTGTTAGGATCCAATTTTGTTTGGATGAGAGGAAGGCCCCCTTGCTTTCTAGCTGACCTCAGATGAAGCTGGGAGGCTAGGGGCAGCTGGACCAACCTCTCGTTTCAGGTTCGATCCCTTCGAGCGAGATTAAGACACAAACGAGGTCAGGTGTTGTAAGTCCACCCATTTATTAGTTGTTCGGGGGAAAGAGAGAAAGCAGCGATAGGAAAGGAAGGAAGGAAAGATAAGAAATAAAGCGAGAGGTCTGGATAGAAGAGAGCAGACAGTCACCACCATGGATCCGCGGCGTTCCAGGGGTCCGTGCTTCTGGGGTCTTCGGTGATCGCACATGGAATCTTCGGTGGTCTCTTCACGAGGTCGGTGATCTTCCTCCGGCATCCCCGCAGTCCCCCCGCAGTCTGAGACTGCGGACTTTTTTATATAGCTCAGTCCAGCACAAGCGCACACGTTTTGCGCACTTTATTTTTGGCGGGCTCTGCTTGTGCACTTTCTTGTTGCTGGGCAGGGGCAGGGTTCTGCTCGCACACTTTAAAGTGGCAGCAAACTGCAAGCCTTGGTGGGCTGGGTGTCTGCTGCTTCAGCTGGCCTGCAAGCCACCTTGCCTGCGGCAATGCTGAGCTTCGCACATCGCCACACAAAAGAGCAAGCTTTGAGACAGCTGGCTATTCAGTCTCCAGTTAGCTGGCTATTCAGTCTCCCACAAGTATGACAGTGAAAAGCTTTGATTTTGGAAATGAACCTCTAATCTCTTCAAGTTTAACCCTCACAGATAAGACAAGATAAGAACTTTGGTAAATACCAACAATGCTAAATTAATCTATAATATTGAATCAGGCTGCAGCCCAATAGAGCAACAGTCAGCTTAACTACATGCTTCAATTTATTTAGGTACATTTTAGTCCATAGTAGATTCTCACTCAGGCTTCTGCTTGTGTCTGTAGAGGTGTCACAGTTTGTTTCTGCAGACCAAACTGCAGTTGTATAGCCACAGAGCTCTGTGCCATTCTTTCTGTCAAAATGCAAATGAGACTAAAATTAAGCCTTTTTTGTCCTGAGACAATGTCAGCATTTAACAACTCTAAACAATGAGAAATTGTTGCTTTTGCACTATTTTTAGACTCACAAGGATAATTTACCATATCTAGTTCATATACTTTGTGTCTTGTTTCTCAAATATTATTTTCATCTATCTTCTTTTCATGACTGTCTTCTCTGGCAGAGCAGGCAGTGCCTGAATATTTTGTTTCCAACCATAAGAATTTAAGACCTCTGAGACATGAATTCTATAAGAAACAATACAAAGCCTTTATAATTTCAGAGATGTAGGTATATATAGTTCATATTTAGGGCCAAAGTTCAAAGCTCAGCAGCTTCTATTTATGGAGTTTTGTCCAAATATTTAGATTTAGGAAACTACAAGCTAGCCAGCCTGACCTTGATCCCTGGGAAGGTGATGGAGCAAATCCTCTTCAAAGCCATTTCCAAATATGTCAAGAACAGGGAGATGCAGCTAGCGGGCTATTCAGTCTCCCACACTCCTTTCCCCCTGCATTTTGCAGCCTCTGTCTTCCAGGTAATCCTAAGAGAAGAGTGTCACCTGAAGTCAGGGCTGAGAAGCATCCTCTCAAAACACAGTGAGGCACACACGCTGCTGCAGCTGTGGGACACTGTACGTGCTGAATGCTGGGGTTAGCTTGAGCTTCAAAGAGCGTTACAGTCATGCAGTACAACTCATGCTAAAACTTTTTTGTCTTTTACACCATCTCATATTATTTAGATTTCCAAATGAAAGTTTAAGCGACCCACAGTTTTGCTCAGCGAATACAGCAAGCTTTGGGGCTCACTTTCAAAAACACCTCATTTGCATCAATTCAGCTGATCTCTTCCTTTTTAGAGAAGATGAAAGTCTGCTTCTATCACACGTTCCCCTCTGCTCAGACAATGAGGCACTCATTCCTTTCAAAAAAGAAAAAGAACTGGATCAGCAAACTTGTTCTCCCCTTTTCCAGTGTTTCTTTGACTGCATAATTGAAACGCAGGAAAAAATGCACGAAAGCAAGAGACACAAATGTTTACATCACAGGTGCCTCAAATAACTTAGAAGTACCCTAACTGTATATAGCCTGTGAGGATATTTCATGCCTTGCTCACTGAGAATTAGCATTGAAAGTCATCACAGTGAACACAGGGAACTGGATGAATTTCAATCTACTGCAGAAACCAGCCACTTATGTTGTTTGATGTCATCTGCAGTCACATCACTGCAGACATCTTTTGCAAGACTAGTAAAAGAAACGTTGTCATTTTTGACATGGCTGTCTGTCCCTCTTCACTGCTCGAGTGACAGCATTCATAGCACTCTTCCCGTTGCTCAGTGTATATAACAAACCCAGGTGCAGAGATGAGTCTCCTAGGCTTCCCTTTGAAGAATGTCAGATCGGCTCTGTTTCTTTTAAAACCGCTCCCTTGGACCATCTGACATTTATGCAAGCCACACAACACCGAGGAGTCAAGATTTCAGGCAACTGATACCACTTCGGGGACGCGCAAACTGTAATCTAGATGGAAGCTACAAAGCAAGAATTAACAATACATGCAACTGAATGTCACCGGAGTAGGAAAACACACTGCGCCATTAAGAGAGTTAAGGAAAAAGCAGGTATCAAACAGGTGAAATAATTCACATTGAGCACTACTCTTATTGGCCTTTTAACTTGTCACAGAACATCAATATTGCATTAATGTACAGCCCTGTGCAAGCTGTACCAAAGGGCAAAACAGGGAATTTGTGATGGCATAAAGGAGAGGGATCAGTCTACCTAATTTTAAGCACTTATCTCAGACACCCAAACAGGAGCCTTGTCACCTTGGGCTCTTCCTACAGCAAATGAAGAGCGGGAGAAGCATCTCCAGGGGATGCTTCTAGCCTCTTGAGGTCTGAATTGCCTTCTAGTGGTGCCTCTCACTCTTCATTTCTCAAGAATAAAATGAAAAGACTTAATTTAGGAAAACTCTGACCTTCTCCTCCAAGCTCTCCCCATCCTCCCCTCAAAGGCCTAAAGCTCCATTATGCTGCAAAAACCTGAGAGCAACACTTAAATGCTGGGATGCAGTTTCCTGGCTGGGGCCGAAGCTGCGGTACTGGCCGTGGCGAGGGAGGCACCTCTCACGGCTCAGGGAGTTACCCTTCCGTGCTGAAAAGCATCCAGAACTTGCCCCAATTAGCCCAACATTGTATGCCTGCTACATTGGGCTAGAAATGAACTGGGAAATCTCAGATCCTGTAACAGATCTGTAGTAATGCTTCCTGCAGTGAAAAATAGCAATATTTAAAGCCTTCCCTGGAACTACAACATTTCTCGCACTAGCCTCGTAGAGAAGCAAGAGCTGAAGAAAACACGTATGTGTCAGTACATTTCAGATTCTCACGGGCATCTGGGTAGAAATAACTTTTAAAGAGATTGGTTCAAAAAGCACTTTTTATCTCTGCGTTCATGGCTAACTTTCCAGAAACCAGCCTCTCAATGAAAATTAACATAGTTTTTTGTCTGCAGGTACATATTTGGGGTTTCTGTTGGTTTACCACTTAGAGACTCTGATTAACCCAACAAAAATCACTGCATCAAGAAATGTTTTTGTATATACAGTCAGCCTTATACAATCAAACCCAGGTTATTTATCTCCCACACCAATGCCGTACAGATTAAATGTTGCCTGAAAAAGCCTGCAAAAATACACTTACATTAAAGAATTTACACATATTCAACACTTGAGCAAACAAACAGAAATGGGGAAAGGAGAGGAGGAAATAAAAGTAATAAATGAAATTTAATTCAGCCTTTTATTTTATTCTAGATTGGAATCACTGCAGCAATGCTGTACAATATAATCAGTGGAATTTTTTTCAAAAAAGGTAAAGTGCACCTTGCACTTAAAAACGCTGTTCTTGATTCTGGATAATGGAGAGGTGTTAAACACTGCTGGATTTAATTCAGGCTGCCTTATCCTGTGCATTTCTCAAGCTTTCTCAAGCCTCTGGACTGGGCACTATAAAAGCTCAAAAGGGTGAAGAAACTAATACAGTGTCAATTCTGCGTCTTTGAACATGATGGATTTGTGATTCAGAAAACCTGAGACAGGAGGAGGATCTCCATCTCGCTTGAAGACTTATCCACATACCCTGTTGACTATTTATAAAAGCAGGCTATGGGGTTTTATGATGTTCTTATTCACAACTACCTGTGGTGCTAAAATTTTTAAGGGCAACTGATTTTTTTGAATCCAGATAAAGTTTCTGCTTTCTTTCAATGACTGGGGCTCCTTAGCAAATTACTTTTAAATTCAGCATGTCCACAATATCCATGCCCTGGGAAAAGGTGGGTTTGGGCTGCTGTAGAGCCTGCAAAGAAAGGGCTCAGCAATGGTCCTGAAGGTTTAATGTTGCTTGGCTGCGAGCATCCATTTGCCAGCGGAACAGCCATGCCTGGGCAGCATGCCAGAGGCATGCAAGGGTGCTATAGTGCCCATGGACCCGGTGTGGTGGGACCCAGACACAGCCCGGTGAGAAGCTACCGGCAGCAGCTCTGCCAGGGTCTAGTGACACACACACACACTATATATATTTATTTTTATGCGTATGTATGCAAACTTCAATGCTTGGGCCGAACTTCCCAGCTCCCATCTGCTGTGCACAGTGTGAAACGTCTCGCTGTGCAGGAGCCAGAGCAGTCATGCGCTCTGCAGAAATCCCGCTCCCGCTCCATTCCGGTACATTTCCAGAGGCGCCGCTTGCCCTGACCCCGGGAACAGAGGCGATTTGCATTCACATGCAAGAATCAGAGGTTTAGCTGCTGCCTTCCTCTTCGGTTGACCCGCTGCTGCTTTTCTCCAGCTCAGCTGACATATATACTGCATAGTGCTTCCAGTGGCAGAGAGCACATTAAGATTCAGGGAATTCTCTACATCCTATCCGCATTTTTCATTACAGCTACTGATATTATGTATTAAAAGACTAATGATTTGGAGCATCTAATATCAGGAAATTATGTCTCTAATGATGCATCTTTGACCTCAAGCCTGACGTCTGCAGTGTAGTTTCCTCAGCTGTGTGGATGTCTCCTAAAAGCCTGGCTGAGTAGTTTGTTGGCCTGCACAGCAGCTGCTGGAGTCTTCACCTTTGCCACTTTGTGGAACCTACTGTTCTTCACAGAAGAGCACTGACTGCTTAGAAAACAAGCCAAGGCAGCACAGGTATTCGAGTAAAAGCATGGGGCTGGCGATGGGAGCAGCTTCATTCAGTATGTAAGTTGTCCATAAAAAAAGTTTTACCTAAATTTCCTCTGCTCTGCTAGTTGCACTGAATTTTGTATCAAGCAAGAACAGCTTAAATCCACTCTGCAGTTAGACAAGGAGGAGAAGGTTGATAAAAGCAGATGTCAGGGCTAAAGGTGCACTGTATTACTTCAGGCCCTGGTCCTGCAGCATGCTTCATAAAAGTGGAATTCACTGCATGATTGGGACACTGCAAGATTTTTAACACATAAACTTAAAATCTCAGAGCTGTCAGCCTTTTCAAGCCTTAATGCAAAGTATGAATATTCAGCTCACTCTGACCTGCCTTTTTGTTCTGCTGGTGACTTGATTTCCTGAGTTTGTCCCCATGTTGTGGAAACGATTTTTTTAAGAAGAGTGCCAACGTGCATCTTCAGCATGCAAATAATAGATCCCTCCTTCAAGGGAGCCATAAGAAAACATATTTATGTAAATGCACATTTCAAAGACCAATGAAATATTAGGCAGCCAGAAGAACCTTTATCTTTAACAGTGTTTCAGCCACACACGTTTTGCCTTTAGTGGCAAATGTGTCTGTGTGTAAAGTTTCATTACCAAACTAGTTTCTATAATCCATTTATTGGCCTGGATTTTTTTCTCTGTAGGCTTATTTACTGTATACAAACATGATGATGTAAGACTTGCCTCAGGGGACTGAACTAACATCATTACTCTGTAGTTCACACTTTTTATTAAGGTTTTCTTATTAAAACTGCCACTTAAAAAAGACCAGTTCTGAATCCCTTCATTAATAAAGAGCTCCTCATGTGAATATGTGCTCCAAGATATGAATTAAGTCCTGATCCTGCAAAATCATAAACATTTCATAAACGTGCTTAATTTTTTACACTTTGTGTGACTCTCAGTATAATAGGACTCACAAGCTGCAATTCAGCAGAGCACCCAGAAATATGTCTAAAGCCACCTTTATTCAGGAAAGCCCTTCAGCAGGTGGATTTTCAGTAATATATTCAAGCATATATTTAATTTTAAGCATATGCTTAAGTGCTTTATTGAGTTGGGGCCACCATGTCTTGAAAGAAGCATATCAATAAGCCTATGTGATATGGTCTATTACTTCATAGAAAGGTAGTCAAATATGTATTTCCAAATGCATACAATGCAGAAGTTAAATCAGTAGGGCAAAACACTATATCTTGCAAGATATTCAAAATCAGTAATTGATTAAAAACTGCATGCTTGATGGCAGATGCCCCCTTCTCAGTTAAGATCTCATAGGAATGCACTGCATCTGCAATTGGAAGATAGATAGTTGAGGAACAGATCTCTGATTATATACTAATAATTTGAGTATAATCTGTGTTGGCAGTATTTAAAGATACAGTGTGTCTCCCAAATCTCAGTGGTCCTAACTTTTCTCCTATTTTAATCAGTATTAAAAGTCTTTAAATCTTAATCTATAGTAAAATGCAATAGCAATTGCATCCTCCCAGGTATTCCCATGCCACCTAGAAGGAGACAATGTTGGACTATTGCATATACAGCTGCATACAGGGGTTACGGTTCTGTCTTCAACAGTTGCTGGTTCTCCTGACTATGGTCCAGAAGCCCCAGCGACTGCCTCAGGAAAGGCAGTCCCATTCATGGGGTAGCCACATGTATAAAAAAGAACACGGCAGAACAGAAGGGCTTCTATATGCAGTCTCAAAAGATATCAATTCCTCCTGGAAAAACCTCTGCTGAGTGACTAAGAGAAACTAAAAATGAAAGGAAAATAAACTTGAAGCAATATTAGAAAAGCAGCTCTGCACCTGTCTTAAAATTATATATACTGCAACCCTCATATGAAGGTTTAATAATAATTTCAGGTGAGCTGCATAGCTTACTTTATGACTTTACCACAAGAGTTTAACAGGTCACCCCAAGCCCATGCCAAGAAACCTTTTTACTACAGCATCATGCATTCTTTATTAATACTGCAGACAGTTCTGAGAGTCTCAGCCAGAAAGATATGGACAGAGATGAGGGAATTATGGAAAAAAAAAAAAAGCCCCAAATTGACCAAATTGATTAAATGGTCAAAAGACGAATGTGTGGAGGAGGACAAAAATAGTCAACTCTGTGTCACACAGATGACAAGAAGGTGAAGAATGTAAAAAACAAGAACAAAGACAAAATCTTGTTACAAACGAGCAACAGAATTATAACGAGATAAAATGGGAGAAAGGCTATCTGTAGTTTAGCTATCAAGAAACATCTCTCCCTGCTAAGTCCTATTAATATCTTTTCCTAGAGAAGTGGCAGAAGCCCTAGCACCAATTTAAAACTAACTGGAGAAAAACAGAGAACACTCTGCAGAAGAGCAGCGCTCCTCACGGTGGTGTGCCAGATGATGAAAGAGGTGTTCGCCCGACATCCAGTGCTACAGCTTTAATGAATCTTCATTTTCTGAGTCTTCCCCCTTAAAAATGACAATACGCAAGTTCCATAAAACATTATGGGCTCTCTTGACTGCTTTAAAGTATACTGATGTGCGGGCAGATGTTTTTCACCTGGTCTAGATATTTTTTCCTACGTTTTTTTTCCTCCTCCCACAGCCCTGCTTTTCCTTGCAGGGTGGCGAATGGGAGCCGGGAGTACACTTGCGAGCGAGCAGCTGTTTTGAACTGGAGCAGGCACACCTCTGCCAGGGTAGCACAAAGAGCAGTTAGAGAGCCACTGACAGTTCAAAGTGTCTTGCTTTCATTATGCTGCACCTGCCGTCAACCCCGTTACATCTGTTAAATTCCCTTCAGAGAAATGTTGTTTTTATGAGGAAAAATGAATAGCTCCCTTTTACTAGACAAAAACCTGTAGATGTATGAAGTTAAGACAATTATTAATATTAAACTAACATCCACCATTTAATAGCAGCTTCTCTGGAGACTAAAGCAGTGACATGAGTTACTATTGTTGCAGACGGGGAGACTTGCGGTACCCTATAAAAGCAATGCTCTGCTTGCGTGTGCAGAGCCACATGTGACAAACTGTGGCAGCTTTCATAGGTTTAACGAGTCTCTTTGGAGTTCCTCTCTCTCCGGTTAGTCACAGGCAAAGCAAGGAAAAAGCTGCGTGCAAATACATACCTCATGCGAGTAGCTGCACACCAAACAGCAGGCAGCATAGTGAGCAAAGAGATGGGGTTTCCTGTGATCTCTTTTCGTTGCTTCATGCATGACTGGGAAAAAAAAAAAAAGGCCAGGAAACATAAAATAGGCTGAGTTTTTGGCTATGCCCAGACTCCACGGTGCAGGGTATGATACGCAGTCGTGGGCTTCCCACTCTGCTTTTTGTCCCTGGTCACTGGTATGCGGGGAACAAGCATTCCCAGTTTGGTCTTACAGTATTGGCAAATAAAATAAGAAGTCTAGCATACCCCCAACATTTCCTGCTGCATGTTTTCTCTAAACTTATCCCCTGCCTACACTGCATCAAAAGCAAGAGGACAGGGTAGTACCTCTTCTCTCAGCAGGGCTGTAGAGCAACTGCCTCAGCCCGTCCCCGCAGTGTTCCTCTTTCTGGGATTGACTAGAAATGTTCTGTCGAAAATTCACTGGGCTATAAGGTGGCTAGTTTGCTTCTGAAGATATACCACTAAATGGTATGGCAGTCTGGCATTTTATAGGTGTGTAATGAGAGTTGTCATTACCCATGAGAAATTCCAGTCCTGGCAGTGCCCTAATAGCACACTTCAGTTTGCATGACTTCCTCGCAACTGTTATGGTTTTCAGCTACAGCATGTCAGAGTAACAGTCAGCAAAGGTTTCAAAGCTTTCTTCATGCACTGCTTTTTCTTTTTGTATTACCAAGATAGAGAGCTTCAGTTTGTGTTTGGAAAAGATAATTTCTACCATATGCTTTCTATATGCAGTTATGCACTGTGTGGGTAGTGATGTGGACTGTACTGAAATTAAAGTTCCTGGGGTTTTGTTCAGCTTTACAGGTCACCTATCAGTCTAATCAATGAAAACCACGTAGTCTGACTAGTTTCTCCTATGATTAACTCAAAGTGATGGCCAAAAAAAACCCAACTTAAAATATAAAAAACCTTGCATGATAGGATGATCTCCAACGAGAAGTGCTTGCCCATCAATTAGCACATTATGAGTGCTATCAAAACCAAAGGACTATTATTATTAGTCATCAGCAACTACCCTTGGTTCAAGAGTTATTTGGCAAAATGAAGTTACCTCAATTTGCCTATTTATCTCTCTTGTTCAGTCTCAGTTTTATCCACTCTTTGCCCTTTATCAGTGCTCTTCTCAGTCTTATCGTCTCCTCTTTCTTTCCATAAATCCTTGAATAAGTGCTTTCTCTAATGCTGTCTTGTTTTTCTAGCCACATGTGTAAAAAATGTAACTCCTGTCCCAACAGTTAATAAGGTGTGCTGGACTGTACTTATCAAAATAGGTACAATAAAATAATTTCAAATCACTCCAGAATATTGAGTTCCCATTGAAAGCTTTTCTCCTGTGTGGTAAAGTCAGTCCCAAATAACCTGTGAGACCAGTAACTACATAGTCATAGCAACCTACTCATAAGAAATCTAGAAAGGATCCATCGGCTCTGATGTTTCGAATTAAGAGGGGCTTAGCAGCATGGATGCCTGTATCCATAAAACTGAACATTTCGGGACCTGCTTGGATGATCTTCATCTTCTCTGTGGAGATAGTTAAAATCCACTTTGTTAAAACTGGAACATAAGCAGCTCCAGGCCCAGCAATAGGAATCTCCTGGAAGGCAGGAGATCCCCCACAACACCATAAAATGTCCACAAGCGATTGACTGCAAGAAGGAAAACCTAATCTGGGGTTTTCCTCAGTTTTTCAGGGTTTGTTTTTTGGTTTTTTTTTTTTGGTTTTTTTTTTTAAAGAAACACCTCATTTGCTTTATCCTGTTTGGTTTTGTTTTGTTTTGTTTTGTTTTGTTAAGGACACATAGTTTTTTAGATATAACCAGTATATTTTATTCCTTAAAAATTAGGTAAATGAATGCCACTGGGATTGTAATTTTTACATCTGGTTTCATAAGGGAGTAAGCTTTCTGTAACAGTTCAGTATGTACATCTTTCTGTGCGCTGGTTGTCCTGCCACCTGATAACTATTGACCAGTCTCCAATGAAAAGGATGGAAGAGGAAAGTTCTCAATTATTAAGCTCCTACATGACTAAGAAGATAAGCTTGTCACCAGATAGAAAAGATGGACCAAATTATTTCTTCCTCCTCCTCATCCATAAAGAGGAAGCAGCAAAACAATCAACTTGTATGAGA
>NW_009258947.1:3483916-3518961 GCF_000687185.1 Egretta garzetta
TGAGAAAGATGTGGAGGAGGGACCGCTTAGTACACCCCAGTCACAGGAGATGTTTGACCAGAGCTGAAGAAGAGACAAGAATTTACCTCACACAAAGCCATCAGAAACTAGGATTTACAAATGTCAGAACTGTTTGTTAGCTTTGTGGCTGGTTGTTTAGGTCCTACATTTGCAGGTTATCCGTGAATCATCGCTTCTTTTTCAGTATTCAGTGTGCACCATTAGTAAGTTTTTGCCCTGGCTACCTCCAGTTCCCTCCTTGTTTTGCGGTATGTGCAGAATAACACCTTCATCAAGTCTTGCTATAAGGTGCCTCTAATTATTCAGTACAGAGTGTTTTTTCCAGCCTTAAGTAAATGCAGCTTCAGGGGATTCCAGGGTTCAAATGGTCTGGAGTGCCCCTGGGTAGCTATTCTGTCACTAACTGCCTAAAGACTTACAGTGGTATGGGGGCGAACAACTTTAAAAACAACCCCAAGAATTCACTTACATATAGTAGGACTGCTACCAGCGCCTGGAAATCCCAGTCACTCTGTAGTCTCAAAGAGAAGAAGCGTGATCAAATATCAGCATCTTTTTACAATATGTTATTGTTTATTGAACCAGAAATGCTACCATAATAGCTCTTACTGACCTGCTTTCCTTGGTAGTTAAGGGCAATTATAACTGTCTTTTCACTCCAGGGTAAAAACCCACATTATTGTGAGATTCCATAAGAATATGCAAAGAGCTGTGGTGAAAAAAAGGTGATAACTATCTGATTAGGTGTGTCATCATGGCATAGGAACCTGTAAATAAACATAACTTCTGGGCTATCTAGTAGAATAAAGCATCACTAGGGTCTTTGAAAATAAAACATTCCTGGATTATTCACTGCTTCAATCAAATAAAAACCTACTTACTAAATCAAAGCAAATTCCTAGATGATAAATGCTTCTGGGAGAAAATTGAAGAGGAAATAAAGACGACTGTTTCCTTTCACATTTAGGTCTGAATTTCCAGCACTCTAATTAAGACTTATTCTAGTCCTGCCTACTTAGACAAAAAGCTGCAACTTTTTAAAACAGAGATCAAAGCTGGATGGTAGAATTACTAAATAAACTGCAGTTGTCACATTTAGAAAGGTGAGCCAAAGGACATGTATCTGAGGTGGCAAGCTTTCTCCTCCGAGTAGCACGGCTGCAGGAAAAAAGTGTAGAATGGGTTACAGTAGCAGCCTTGCTTCATCTTAAAAGTGGGGGCAGTGAAATTTCAGGTTAGCGGCAGTTCGCTCATATCTTCATGAGGCAATACTTTGGGTGGACTGCAGTGCACTTTGTGATCTAACAATGAATACTTAAATAGAAAATATACCAGTGTAATAAACCCCCCCCAGTAAAAAAAAATTAATATTAATGCAACAAAAAAATTGTTCTTCCTTTTGAACCCAGTGAGGACTGCAAAGACAGTGATTATTAAAGAATTCAGCTGGTTTCAAAATTGACCTTAACCTGGAAAAAGCTAGGCAGAAGCAGAGGGAAAACAGATTAAAAATTCAATGCAGCATTTCATGGCCTTGGTAACCTGGGACTGGGGTACTCAAGAGCTACTGACAGCTTGCATTTCAAAGCTGATTTGTAAAGTTGCCAACAGGTCAGTAATCAGTAACTTTACAGAGCATGCAGCTGACACAGAAAGCCAAAAAGGAACAACAAAAGACATAATTGGATCTTAGGACCCAAAAGATGCCATGAATGCATTCATTTTTGGCACTATGTATGCTGCATGTTGCGAGAAGATATGGTTATAATGAAGGTGATTTGCATATTTTTCATGAAGTTTGGATGCACTGAATTATAAAAATAACCCCCTAACATGAAGCTATTTCACTGGCACTTGGAAAGCTGATCTGAAACATCGACAGAATCACAGAAGAAGTTAACGATGAAAACAAAAAGCAAAACCAAAAAAAGTCCATTAGGTCATCATAGGCATCTGCCTTCAAATGCTGAATTTTTTCCTTCAGTTTATTTAAAAGTCTTTTGTTGAGATTTAAACAGCTCCAGTAGATAAAGCTTGCATCATATCCAGAGGGAAACTTTTTAGCAGTCTAATGACATTCATATTTGCCAAAGGAAAGAAACAATAAAGGAAATCACCAAAGAAACTACAGACAACTTAAAACTTCACATAAGTGAAAGGGAAAGTTCTTACCCAGTTGCTGTTGCTTTCAGAGTTACGAGGTCTGAAAAGGACTAAGCATATCATGTCAGGGCCTACTGGATAAAACTCCTTCCCTTTAATGTCCCTTTGTCCTTCCTCTCCCTACTTGTCATCAGCCCTGGGGCCTGGATAAAGTAGTTCTTACGCAGAGGTCTCTGGGTTGATGACCATGCACAAAGCTGAGTCCCGTGTCATAAGGCGTTGGGGTCTGCCCTCTCATAAACCTGTTTGTCTGGTGGTTTTGTTTAACATGGGAACTGCCAGCTCTACCACCTTCTTGCTTTGGGTGGTGCCGTCCCAGATTTCTGGGTACAGAGCCCCCAGAAACTCTGCACAAACAGCCACAGCTTGCAGAGACCTGAATTGGGCATGCATGACTATTGGCATCAGACACAGGCTGTTGGATGGGGAAGAGGGCAGCACCGGCAAAATCTTCTCTACTCTCAGTCCTCCATCACAGCATCAAGTGTGCAATTTGTAGGTGGGCTTGCACGAGGCTCGCATGAGGCTCCTTCTCCCTCACAGGACTGGTGACTAGTGCCATGAGGCTCCTCCAGGTTGTCTTTCAGTGTGCTCAGCTTTGACAACCCTTAGCCTCAGCATAGCTGGGATGTACAAAATCTGAGGGGGGTTAGACTGTAGTGAGGTGTTCCTTGGATTACCATTGTCATGGCCAGCCTTTCAGTTCCACCAGCAGCAAGCAGTCCCACCACCATGAAGATGACCCTCACCTGTGCTCCTTAGGGATGCCTCTAACCAACCCAGAACCAAAAGTCATCCCTTGAGAAGGCAAAACATGGAGAGGCATTTGCAGCACACCAGGTACCCTGGTGTGGATCAGACTAAGAACAAACGTTATTTCTGTTACCTTTATAACAGATCCAGATCTTAAAGGTTTCTTGTTATCGCGACTGTAGTACTCCTGAAAAACCTTTTGGTTCTTCTCCTTGGGAATTCTTGTTACTCCTGTGCTTGGTCTTTCCAACATCCAGTTTGTGAATATCTACCTATCTATCTATAGCTATCCTATATTTCCACTAGGATGTTACAGATGTATATTTGCTGTATTCACTTAAAAAAAAGAATATAAATATTAACATAGAAGTGCATATTCCTCTGGTAATTTATTATTATTTCACTGTTTTCAATACACTAGTGATAAATATGTGCCGGTTTGAGGCTTAAATAATTTATTTTTAGGGATTTTTTAAAGTTCTTATTTCCTACAGGGAACCTGTAGGAATTAAACTGTGACTGTACAAAACTGGAATATGTAATCAGTCTAAGGATTTGTGCGTTCTCATTTATCAGAACAGTAGGCTTCTTTACTGGGGCTTCAGGGCAAGTAATGGTCAGCTTTTGGCTTTTGCTCTTGAAGGAGTTTTCTCTCAGGTTTATAAGGAAAAAAATATAGTCAGTTTGTTGTTATTAGATAGAAAGGGCTACTCCTGCCTTTTGAACTGGAAGGATTTAAATGGCAAAAGGTAATGCCATAAGCGCATCAAAAGACCTGCTGGTGACCTATTGCTGTGGGCATCCCACTCCTAGGAAACTACGGTATTATACCATAGTGTTAGCCATGAGTTTTTCCAGATGTGCACCTTGGATGCAGCTTCTGCTTGTTTGCTCTGCCAGGTATGCTACAGCAGAAATGCAAGACTTGTGTAAAAAGAGCCGAATGTCAGCGATCATCCATGGTGACATGAACACAGATTTCCTCTACATTTTTCTCAGAAAGTGTTAGTTCAGCAGAAGGCACAGAGGGGAAATGCATGGCAAAGCAAGGCAAGGCATGAGGGGGAATGTGCATAATCTTCTATGGTTGTTGTAAACTGAGTGGTATCAAGGCTTGATGTGGTTATGACAATATGAAGTGTCATGAAATGAATATTAGTAATACAGTTCTGTCATTACAATGCCGGACTCAATCTTCTGTCCCCACCAACTCATTCTGAATGGAAATTTATTCATATCAAGCTCTTGTGAAGGAAGGATGTGATTTATTTTTGAATTTGCAAGTGCCAAACTTTAAAGATGGAAGGGATATTACACAAAATATGGTCAGAAGATACAGCTATAATTAGTGAGGGAAAATAAAAGAAACCAAAATGAATTTTTATTGGCGAAGTCTTCTTGTCAATCAACTACGGAACTTTGTACTTCCATAAGCCGCATGCATAGGCCTAGGCATTGAAAATATTGCAATTTCTGGAGTAGCTGGTTAGTGAAACCAGTGCAAACACTGAGCTGAAGGTACTTAAATCCAGCCAAACTTGGTTTTAATTGAACAGGTGATAGAACCAGTTTGGATCTAGGGTAAATAATTTCTCACTCTAGACATATTCTTCCAGGTCAGAGGGCAATTTGTTGACATGAAAGGAATAGGAGGGCTGGTAGCAACTTGCTGCCTACACTACTGCTGGGTGTGACACGTAATTTGCAGTGACTTTTTAGCCCTTTCTACCAGCATTTGGAAGGAATACATGCTGTGATGTGCAGGCATGCATGGCTAACTTAGCCACCTAGGGGATGTGCATATCTTGTCAGGTGCTCAGTGAAAGAGGCAGGACTCCATGAGAGGAATTCTTTGCTTGCCCTACATCACTCCTTCCAGTAATTTAATAAGCTGATGGCCTGTTTCCCCTATTTTAAAAACTGTTAATAAAGGATTGATTCACTAATGTGTTCACACACAACACGGATGAACAGGATTATGTAAAAACATGGGGAAAAGTCCAAGCTTGCAAACCCTCCTTTGTTTCAAATACTAACTGATGTTGCTAAGAGACAACAGTGTTGTTATCTATTGCATCATTTCCAAAACCAGACACTTAAACTCAAAGAAATTAATAGTTGAGGGTATTAAAAAACTCATACTCCCACATAATAAAATCTGAACATACGATTCCTATCAAATAGAAACACACTACAACTCCTCCCCTACTCTGACCCTAAATCAATATTATCAGCCTGATTTTTCAGAATTGCTTAGTTCTCACAGCCCTCTAATATTTCAAAAGGAGTAATCTTCACAATTGGTACTTCAGAAAAAAAAAAGCTTTGTTTTCTACCACCAGTCTAAATGAATACACTTCTTAGAAAGAGAATGCGAGAATGATTTATGTGCACATTAATGTCATGTATCGATCAACCACCTAGTCATATATATTTTTACTATTATTTGATATTATGGTTATTCATTAAATGCCAGGTATATTATTCCAAAGAAATATCACTTACAAAATTTTAGCAAAATAACACATGGCAAATTGACTACCAGATATTTCTCAGTTAAATGGATCCCTTAAAAGAAAATATTTGGGAGAGATTGGCCTCACCTAATTTTTAGCCATCTGAAAGCTGAGTGCATAGCCTAAGGTAGTCACTTAAGTTCCTCTACAAGCAATGGAGAGAGATTGTGATAGAGAGCAATTCATCCAGTCTATCTCAGACACCTGTCTTGAAATGGGATGAAATGCCATTTGGAGGAACCTATCGTTCTCCATTTACTATAAAGGGAACCCAGAAAAATAGCTTAGATGAAACCCCTAACTTGAGATGGCTGAATGTAGTGAAGATGAATTCTACTCTAAATCAATAGAATACAAATAATACATAAAAGCCACAATGCACAGGTCAGAGTTAAGGCAGTTGTGATGAAATATGTATTTTCTTGTTCTTGGTAAGAAGAACATAGGAATTTTGCATGTCAGGAAATGTCAAGATTTGCAAGGACCCTAAACTATTAATTACCTTGCTTTTGGTTCTGCTGGGTCTAAGTGAGTGAATAAGTAGCTATACTGTTTATCACTGAAGTCTTTCTTTTCAAAGTCTTTTCATGTAGATTTTTTAAAAAGGATCAAGTGCTTGTTATGTAGATGGGAGCAGTTACAAGTCCTGAAGCAAGAAGACCAGCCCCTCTTGGATTACTTTCCAGTTAAACTTTCCAGTTACACTTAAACTGCATCCTTCAAGGCATGGTGGTGACTATGGTATCTGCACTTCCTTTCAAAACAGCAATTTTAAAAAAACTAATTATCCTTCTATTGTAAGTAGACTAGAAGGTCTGTCTTCACTCAGCTTCATTTTTTTTTTGTGTACAAGAGGACTCGCCTGGTAACATTAGCTTGGTGCTGCACAGCTCTGTCTCATATGTTGAGAGCCCTTCCCTGTTCTGGCTGTCTGCTCCTTGAGAGTCTCTTCCCACAGGATTGTCCCTCAGCCCCAACAGCCCTGCTGGTTGCCTCCTCCTCCTCACTTTGACAGTGAACAATGGAGAAAGAATACAGCTTTTCAAATGCCAAGGAAGAAATGAAGCAATAACCTGAGGAGAGGAAGTTAGTGATTGCTGTTTCCAGAAGAAATCAGAGTCAAACTGGTGAGAGGAGCAGATCCTGCAGGATCATGCAGAAGAAGCCCTCAAAAGTGACACCTATTTCACTGGTTCCCAAGAGCTTAAATTACAGTATCTGTAAACCTTGGATGGATTGAATCAACTTCCTTTTAATCCTTAAAATTTTGTAAGTGCTTATTTCTCGTGCTATATTAACTGTTCAGAGGTAAAACAACAAACCTGAAGTTTTAATATCTCTAAACAAAAGTGCTTTAATTTGTTTAAAAAGCAAGATTTGGATAGGGCAGAGAGATTTAAAGTAATTATTACCAGTTTTAGTGACCCCTGTGTAGCAGTTCACTCTACGCGAGTAGTACCATTCTCAAAAGTTTTATTCTGCCCACTCTAAATGTAACTTTGGGACAGTAGCTACTGTTTGTCCAGCAAATACATCTGTGTGTGTTTTTCAAATAGACTAAATATACATAGACTAAGGGTAAATATAAATAGACGGTATACATAATAGACCAGAATGACCTTGACTACATCCTCTTCTGAAGGAGTTTTGCTGTAAATTGAAATTCTGGCCATTAAGAAACTTCAAAAATGCCACTTGAAGAGGAACTTCTTAAATAACCAGGAGGATCCAGGGAAGGCTCACAGCAGCAAGGGCAATACTGCTCAGGGTGGCAAATGGAAAGACAATGCTACTAAAAAGGCAAAGACAAATATAAGCCAGTAAAAGCAAGTATTTTTCTAAAACTTTGCTACTGCTGTAAGTATCCTGAAAGCAATTGATAGAAAGCCTGGTTAAGTCATACTAAAATCACCTTCACTGAGGATGGAAAACATGTCTTTGGTTACCTACTCCTGTTCTCTCATTTCAGATGATCAGAGAGGGTTCCCACCCCTTGTGTATAAATTATTTTTGCCTGATGCAAAGGCAAAGGCGGTGGAGCAGGCATGCAGGGGGGAGGCACTTTGCAGCCTAAGGCAGGCTGGGCAATAGCTCCTACAGAACCAAATGCCTTCACAGGGAGAATCTGTGGCACGCATGTGGAGCAGGGCAAGCATCCCTATATTGTCCCAGTGACGTTAGAGTAAAAGAATTTTGGTTTTACATTCACTCCATAAATAGCATCAAACGTTTATGGAAATACCTAACAAATAATTAATAACACATACATGGGCTAATGAAGATAAAAGGAATGAGAATCTCTGTGAATTTTTAATTTGAAACCTAAAGAAAATGTCATTAATTAGATTTAATGACATCAAATATTTAAAGTTACTTTCTGTTTACCATTTTGCTTAAAAATTTTTTTAAATCATGTCAATTTTATACCATATATCTTTTCTTCTTCAGATTATGAACAACTATTATAACAAAAAATCATGGACTGAATTGGCAAAACTCCCTTCTGCTGGAGACACCACTGATTAATTTGTCCCAGTATCCAATCCATCACATTGATTAAAAAATTCTGTTTACATCACAATTGGAAATATTTCTACTGTTCACATTTATAGCATATTAAATCCCAGTATCTTAGAGTTTTCAGAAATATTAATGAATCTTCACAGCCTAGGTAATAAATAGGAAGTAATATCCCCCATTTAAAAAAAATTAGGTAAACTGTGTGACATAAAGACAAGCTTTGGTCAAATACCGTTTGCTCCACTCAATACAGGAGCAACTAGATAAAATTCTCTGATCTGTTTTATGCAAAAAGATCAGAAAAGATGATCTGAAGGTCCCTGATGGCTTAAAAATCTATGGAACTGCCAAATGACTTCTGCAAGGCCACAGGGTGAGTGACTCAGAGTGAGTGACTCTGTGCTGAATTGTACGTATCAATAGGAAACAATTTACAATTACTATGTTCTCCTCTATCAGTATAAATACCAATGATACAGCAGGAAATTATTTACTAGGAAAGAGTAATTGGGTTACTATGCTACTTTTTGAATATGATACACTGTTTCTGGGGTCATTGCTCTTAGCTAGCAAGTCTACTGCTTAATTGTTAATATTAAAATTTTGTTAAATTCACTCCGTGATGGATTAAAACCATTTCAAATTTACTCAAGAACACATGTCCACCATAAGAAATAATGAAGTAAATACCTGGATGCATAATCCCACTGTTCTATTTGCACATGTAAGTGAAAAGGAAGCTCTGTAGTTCTCTCTAAGAGTAAAATATCTTAAATTATTTTATGGGAAAGCATTCTCCTGAATGACCTGTACAGTCAGATGTTCTGACAATGTCAGACTTCTAACAAGATCACTGTGAAAAAGAAAAGCACTGTATAGTAAAAGAATGAAAGAGTTAAGAAAATATAGACTAGCATTTTTACTTTTGATCTTTCTTTATGAGAATTGATTATTAAATGTACACCATATTTTACAATAAAGTCTTAACAAAGAACACAACTTATCTACTTTGAAAGACTATATTGGGTCGAAGTGTTGAATTGTATAACTGACTTGCACTTATTCTTGCTGTATTGTGTCCCAGCCTCAAGAATTCACTTGCAAACTCACTTTATTTTATATATGTATATATATATGCAGTTTTCCCTAGAGAAATCTTTACAGATATCCACCCCGATTTTCAAAACTTTAATCAAAGAGAGCAACATTGGAAGATATCATTACGTAATCCTCTGATGGATTATGTCAGCTCTGCTTTCAGATGGAGTTTTCCATACGCTGGTATAACTTCTTAGTTTGCCTGTGACATACAGCTATATGGCTGTGAGCCTCCATTTGCCGTTATCCACTACCTAGCTATCCTATTTGGCTATGCGCTTGCTGAAAAATTTGGGTGACAGAAATATTATATCACCATTGGAGAACCAGTTTTTGAAGAAGAAATAACACTCAAACCACCTTGCAAACAGCCTGCTCAAGCCCAGCTGTGTTTGAAACCTATCCCTCTCCGAGGCTGACACCGCGCAGTCCTTTGCAGAGGGCACAGATGTCATCCTAGTGTTGAAAAAGAGCTGCTGCAAAGAGACCGTAGCCTCTATTTGTCTGTTAAGTGATGGATTGCTATTCAAAGCTGTCAAACCACACTGTGCCTGAGATTCCCAGCCTGCGCAGAGAGGACATGGTCTGTTGTCCTCCCTCCCCACACATTAAGGGTAGATTAACTTTAGAAATAAAATATAGCTTCTGAAGTCATAGAAGGCAAGGTGTTTTGTTAGGCCCAGTGATTAGTTTTAGGTCACGATTAGTTTTCTACAGTGTACAGCAAGAAATATCATAACAGAGTTGCCATCATTTCTAGTTTTTTACAGACGGCTGTCACAGAAATGTCAGGAATTCTCCCAAAGCGTGGGACAACTTTCCACAGAGAGGTGAAAGCCAGTGAGGCAAGCGAGGTGCATTTATTTAGGATTTGAGCTCGGTAAGTGATGTTAAACATTTTGTAAGGGTTTCAGTCTCACCAACACCAGAGGGAAAGCCCCATTCTCAGTCCTCCCTGATCTCACACGTCTGCAGCTGCTATGTAGGACCTCTGTCAACAGCCACAGCAGCTTTCATGTTTTTGCTCAAATCATAGAATGGATTGGGGAGAGGGTTTTTATTAATATTTTATTAATTTTTTTAGGCTATGGCAAATATTAATAATTTTTCTATTTACAAGGTTGTGAAATTTGATCTGTAAGTAAAATGTATTCCACCTCCCATTACCAACACTGGGACCAGGCCAAGCCTGATCTCAGAAGGTTGGTTGCCAGATCCATTTAAAGTTTCTGGGTGAAAGTGAGGGTAAACCAGTGAAGATGGATGCCCTGTTATTTGCAATCGGGCAGAAGACAGGATGCCATCAGGGAAGCTAATGGTTCGTTAGCTACTCTGTGAGGGCCAGGCAGGGGACAGGAGAATATGGACATGCCAGAGACGGTGGGAGCAGCGGGGAGGGAAAATGCGTTTGGAAACGGGACAGCAAATTGAGTGAGACTAATGTAGGGACCAGGAGGGATGCAGAGGAGGGGCAGACAAGCGTGAAGATGAGGACATGGAGTCAAAGTGCAGACGAATGTGCTGTAACAGAGCGGACTAAAATGCCAAGTAGGAAACTGTGAGAAGAGGAGGAAGTATGGAGGTCAAGTAAATGCTGCGGCATGGGAGCTATGCGAAAACATGCAAAGAAAATTCAAGCAGGTAGCTGCTCCCACAGCAGGGACAGAGAAATCTGAGTCTCAGGGGTTCCTAGTAGATGGAGTCTCTTGGATCAGTGAGCTGAGATGTTGCATTTCTGCAGGGATACACTTAAAACCTGCAAAAATGCCACAGACAGGGAGGGGAAGATGGGATAAAGAAGGAAATGGGAGTTTCTTACTAATGCTAAAAAGGAGAGAAAAGGGGACAAAAAGAAGTTTGCTTTAGATATAAGAAGTCCCTAGTGATTTTAAGCAGCCACAAATATGGGGACTCAAGCTTACTGTTTTCAAAAGGTTGGATATGGAAACACTACCTTGTCTTTAAAATTATTGACTATTTTGGAAGCTTATTTTTTACAAACAAGTCACTGTTTTGAGAACTGGAATTGCCAGGCTTTGTTCAGAGCTATCATTACTGCATATAAACCAATAGAAACCAAATAAGTAATTGCCATTGTTGCCTTTCTAGAAGGAGCTCACTAAAGATATATTCACTTACACAGGATAGTTGTAAATTAAATTAAGCCAGATGGATTTCTAAGGTTAGACAGTCGTCTTCATTCTGTTACATGAGAAAAACCACTTCTACGATCCTTCTCTGGAGTTTCGGAGATCCAGTGGTGTCAGAGTGTGGTAATATTGTACAGTCCAGTGGCTGCCAAGATTTATCTTTTAAAGGTTTGCCAGTGTCATAGTGTACTGCTATTTTACAGTCCAGCAACTTCCAAGGTTTATCTTTTTGCAGAAACCCATATAAAAGTTACAGCATCTTGGACAGTTTTGATAGGAAGCATCCATAATCACTGAAAGATTGAAAAGTATTTGAAGTTGGACACACTAATAATCTTCATTGCATTCACAGCAGGTGTCACCTTTTACTTTGTAAATGCATCGTATCAGACTCCACCAAGAAGGGAGACAAAACTTCTACACTGATGGAGAGCATTGCATAGGGTTGTGGACAGATGGTTTGGAAAAGGCTTTATTTTTTCTTGACTTTTTCATTTGTGGTCCACATGTAAAAAAGAATAAAGTTTCTGCAGAAATTGTGCCTAACTAGCGAAGGAGGAAAGCCTTAAACACCCTGTACTGTTGCTCCATGGCACCATGAGTCAAGTAGAAACCTGACTGAAGGCTACTATATCTTCCTCTGCGAAGGAGGGGAGAGAGCAAGCATGAAGCGTTCAGAAAGCTTTGGTTCTATTTTTTTCTGCCTGTAGGCAGACCTGTGCTTCCACAAAAGGGGAAATAATCTGTACTAAAAGCAGGTCTGGTATAGGGTGTCCTTTAAGCACTGAGAAATTGAAAAGAAATGCTGAGCCGCAATTGGATACCTGTTCTGCTGTTACAATCTCAAAAATACTTTCCAGTCCTTGGGACAGAATTGTTACTTTGTAGCAAAGCCAAAATTAACTGCTTTATTAATACCTATTTTAAAAAACTCAGGCAAATGGATTTCCAGGACTTTCATTTTTAGGATGTACAGTACATAATCATTCTAAACTAGTTATCATGATAATTTTGAGTTTTCTAGAATGACTTCCTGTTTTCTAAACATCTATAGCAAATGAAAATTACACAAGATACACTTTGTCTTATTGTGTTTGTTTAGTTATTCATAAACCACTGGATTTTATTCCAGTTAAGGAATAACTGGACTTTGTTAAGGACTTCTCACAGTCCATTAGTCAGGATGTTATTCAATAACTTCTGAGATAGCAAAACTTGAATTGGACATCTTTATTTATATGGTTTAGTAGAGTAATTTCATATACTATAACCCGTCCTGGAAGTATTTTTACCAAGATTTTTATCAAAGTGAATATAGGATGCCACAACATGTTTTTATTCATACATCTGCTACTGCTGTTCTTATTTATCTGATTCTTGTAAGCTTTTTTTTTCTGCAATGCCTTAACTTTTATGGAAGGTTTGAAACAAGCTTCATGAATATTAGCTGAGCAGTGAAGAAAAACCATTCTAATGGACTGGGTCCATACACAGATTTTAAAAAGCCCAGACATCAATATAGCCTTGTTTAGGGTACAGATTTGTGAAATGTTTCTCTGAGATCAGCCCACAGTCAATACAAGCCATGATATTTCCCTTCTGAAAGCTGACAAAAGCAAAAATGAGGATGAAAAAGGTGATACCATTGGAAATGATCAGACATCTCAATATTCTTTGGGAGCAATTTTAATAGGTCAGCTAATTTAAATGATACCAAATAAAGACTTTAAGATTCCTACAAAATATATAATCTCAAATTTGAGGTTGCCTGTAGATGCCATCTGTCCGTTGTTGGTGAAAGGAGCCATGTGAAAGAAGGATCTGTGTTACCAATGCATGTGCAGAGCTTGCTGAATCTGCCTGGTCATTAGCGCCACATGAGAGGGTGGCCAGTAGAAGAAATGATGTAAAGTTGGATGTTGTCTGGGGAGTATCAGTACAAGGTTCTGGAACGTGCAACAGGGATCCCAATCACAACATTCATTTCAAGAACATAGATGCAAGACACAAGTCCCTGAAAGGCAGATTTTTCTATGTGTGAGTATATGCATGAGATAAGCCAGGCATCATCAAACTCTCACTCAAAGAACAGAGAAAAAAAAAACAGTTTACAGCAGTAAGGATAAGGCATTGTTGTCCTTCACGTGACTCCCTCTGTTTCAAGCAACTAAAGACACCTTTGACGAAAATGAACAGTCCAAGATCATTTTGCAATAAGGCAAGATATGTATTACTGTTTGAACTTCATGCCTCAAACTATATGTAGAAGTCATCATCATTGTAGAAGACAGATTTTCTTGACCATGAAGGGAAAATCTGATCTCCAAAACATATGGGCTGGTTTGTCCTAAGTCTCCAACACTTCAACTGCAGTCCTTCTTATTTACCCATTGTCCATTAGTTTCTTCTAATTCAGCCTGTATGAAATCCTTTTCTTTGAAGTCTGTTGCCAACTCATTAAATGTTCCAAACTTTCCAGTACATGGATTTATGAGCAATTAAGGGTTTCTCAGACTCAGTATTCAGGAAATATAGCTCATTATCTGCTGCAAAGGCATTTGGCCAATTTAAGGAGATTCTTCAATAGAAAATTTGTTGTTTCCTAACAATGTTGCCCAGTCTCTTCCTTTTTAGATATTTTGTCCTGGATATTTTTTTTCATACCCTACAATGGCCCTAATCTGAACAGCTATTCCACTGAAAAAAATTGTTATATTTTACCTTAGTGTCTTCAAACGGTAAATTTACTGAGCTCATCTAATGGCTCTGATATAATGGATGGAAAAACTCCATTGTCTGAGTGCAGGTCTTGAGACATATATTCAGACAAATGTTTTACCTTATTGCCCTTTTCTCCTTACTCCTGGCAATATGTACACAGTATGTTCATGTTAACGTATTTTCTCCAGAATCCAAGGTCCTGCAGTTCTTTCTGCCAACTCTGCCATTTGTTCAAAATCTCTATTCTTAAATAGCAATTTTCATTTTAGACCTACAGGAAATGCATCTGAGTGTGCCACTGTATAAAAAGTTAGATTTTCTGAACCTTTCGTCTTTTACCCCTTGGATAATTTTCCTACTTGTGCTCAAGTAGTGTCATTTCTATCGAAAGACTGCTCTTTTGAAATTTGTCACTGGGTGGTTCTCTAAACTTTATTAGAAGTTTCTAACAGTACCTTTTATTTACTGGACAATTCTTCAGTGCTTTAAGTAGCTAGTGCTGTAGCAAAGCAATCTCACAAGCAGTTTTGAAAGATTTATTGTCTGGGTGCAATTTTTTGTGAATGGACTTGCTGTTCAGAGTATGTTCAACGTTGTTTGCAAAAGCATCACAAAGAAGGGTACCTGAGTTAAGGTCTGCAGGAAACCATTTTAAATAATGCTGGAGTCCAGCAGGGGCCAGCTCTCAGCTCTCTGATATGAGCAAAAGATCATGTCATGGTGCAGGGCAAATCACACTTACCTACTTGGTCAAGCACAAATCTCAGTAAAGTTATTCATGTACATAAGTGTTTGCAGTTTCAAATCCCATTCTTGGTGAATTTATTTACCATGCTTATCCACAGTTCTAGGTAAAAATCTTAGAGATTTTAATAAAAAAAGCAAAAATTACACAAACTTCTTTTTGGCTTAAGACAAATCACCATTAAACAATTTATTAAACTATTTTCTTACCTGCTTCATGAAAAAAATTCTGTTTTTCAAGGCTTACTCTTTGTAACCCTTAAACTACTGCCTGAATGTTCCTTAGAAATTTGGTGAAAAATCCCATTCTATATATTTCCAGAATGTGTTTTAAACTGTTGGTCAACAGTACCTACATTTTAACTTCTTCCAACACTATGCAAGACCACCTGAGGTTTCCCCAGAGCTACTGGTATCTATATGCAAGTTGATTAGCTGTAATCTCTCTCAAAAAAAGCCAAATTTTTCATTTCATCAGCGTTGTATTGTACACAGGCAACTCATCACCATTAAATAAAAAAAAAAAAGAGAGGAAAATAGAATGTAACTTAGTCTATTTATAGGCAAATGAAATGTCCATAACAAAAAAATGACTATGAACTTTCTGAACTGCATTTTCAAAAATAATAAGGCTTTCACAGTTTATTGTCCTTCTCCAGAGGAGGCAAAGAGCCTGCTCTCCCTCAGAAACAGCTCCTAACTCTAAAGGCTATTGATAGGCAGTTCTAATAGTATTTTACAACTCTCAGTGATTGTGCTGTCATATACATACCACATATATCATATGTACATATTGACATGTCATCTAGATGTACATGAGGACAGATTAATATGTATATATGAAATAAGTACATGTACATGTATGTGTAAATATATATGCAGGAAATCAGGAGCATCAAAATGCCAGGGTTTCCCAGCCCTCTTCAGTATGCATAATATAGGGTACAACACCATGTTTTAAGCATTTCTATTCCAGAGAAAATAACATTCTGTGTATAAAATATTCCCCTTCAAGGTAGATTTTCTTAACAACGCTATTCACTCAAAACTCCTTGCCTCACAGTAAGATCTTTCAGTTTCAGTTCAGATTAAAGGAACGAACCAGTGAAAGAAGAAACAAAATGCACCTTTACACAGCCCATCTATTCATGTAACACATATACCACACACAAACACTGTCAACAGCCTGGCATCCTGTCCCACACATTTCTATCGTGCAATATGCATTAATAAAAAGCCCTGGTATCAAATGACAGCACCTAGTTAAAGCACCCACATCAATCATGTTTTTAAAGGAATTTTGTTTTGCGTTCCCTAATTGAATCCTTTGAAATTATGCCAGAAAGGTGAGATACTTTTTTTTCTTCTTCCCTCTTCTGGCTCTTAATTACCCCTCCCTGAAAGGAACAGACATCAAATAATGGAAGACTATTACAGGAAACTTTCAGTAGAAAACTGAAATCTCTCATTACTGAGATTTTTTAAGGGACAACATCTTTACTTAAATTATCTGGGATAGACACAACTCTGGAGGGTGCAAAGGTAAAACCACTGGCAGAGCAGTTGCCTGTTTGGTGACAGGCGCAAGCTCAAGAGCCACCCACCTGCCCCTGCCTTCAGAGGAAAACTCGCCCTAACAAGTGAAGGTCAGCTAAAATGTTTTCTCTTCTCAACCCACTGTTGGGCCTCTCGCTCCTTTTACGACTTTTCTCTCCTACCATGGCAGTCAGTCTTAATTGCGAGACTTTTGATGCATATGAAGCAAACATGTCCCAGATTACCTCTAAGTGCTGCACACCAAAGGGGTTGGTGTATTGGAACCTGATTTCTGCAGAGAAAAATTCAGCCTCCGCTGCACGAAGCAAAATGTAGTTAAGAAATGTAGGGGTTTCATTCCAGTAAAGCAGAAGTGCAGCACTCTGAAAACCATGTTCACCGCAATATGAGCACTTAAGTAATATAATTACACCAATGCTTACCAAAGAATAATATAGCATGAGTGAATTTTCTGCATCGCTCTGTCACTGTATCCTGTACCTTTGGTGATCTGCATAACTTTCGGCTTTATCGCATTTGCCTGCTACAAGCCCTCTCGAACAATTACACAGTTCAGTTATTTTAAGTAAAATAGCTTTGTCACAATTCTCTCACTCTCTTTGCTCTTGCTGAACAATGGCAGGTGCGCAAAGGCAAGCAACGGCTTCAAACCCCACCTTGGCTCCACACAGAACGCATGGAATGAAAATCGAGAGACGGAGCCAGATGCCGCAGAGGTAACATCCTCTTTCCTTTATCGTCTCATCTCATTCCTCAAGGCAGCCAATCTCCTCTCCCCTCCGCGCCAGTGACAGTAATCCTGTGCGAAGCAGTGTCACCATATAACCATTAAAGGGAAGCAGCAGTAGCAATAATACTCAAGGTGCCTTTCCTATCTTTCCTTTTAAAAAGATCAAACTTTGGGACATTCTGGGAAATAAGAACAGTTAGATGCGCTCTGTGAAATCGCATCTTCGTTGGAATAGGAAACAAGCAGAGACAGAGCTACTGGCAACTGTTCTGATTAAAAAAAAATCATGCTGGCAATACTAGAGCGAAAGATTATAGCTAGTTATGTACATGTGTACAAGCACACAAACGGATAATTGAGAGACCAGAACGACACTGGCTTTTTTTGAGAAAGTACCATATGAAAAGATAATGAGTAAAACCACCAGACAAGTAGTCCCTATAAACCCCCACACCTGGTAAGCCGCAGCTCCCATCTGCCATCCTCCTTGCTTTTCTCCGTGCAGTTTTCTTTGTACAGAAATAGGGTATATTAGTGTCATCATCAGATCCAAGCACACTGTTGGGATTTAGATAATAATGCAACTGATCCCTCTTTGGGCTGTCAGCATGAATGTGTGGCACACCGATGTGCAGACACGTAGAGAGATAACGCGAAGTCAGAGGCATGGGCAAAATGTGTGGCCTGAACACCAGCCTCTCCCAGCTTGAGCCCTCCATGGGCTCCTGTAAATAGCTGTATCCTGACGAATAACACACGGTGTTTTCCACTCTCAGTGTCATGGCCACAGCGGCTTTAAGTGCTGTGTGATGGAGCGCAGCACCAGCTCCTACCCCAACCCACCAGACACGCCTGCACAGACTTTGCAGGTCCCACTTGCATCGGCAGTGCAAATTTTAAACTTATCGCCTCACTTCCAGCAACACCTCGGGGTTCCGTGCCCCAACGCTCATCCACAGTTGGGAGCAGGGCACCGCTGCCCGTGCCGGTCCTCGCTGCACCAGGCTGCTCCCTGCTGCTCCTACAGCCACTCTCAGGACCTCCAGTGGCTTTTCCTTCAGCTCCTTCCTCTCTTTCCACCACCTTCTAAGAATATTCCAGCTACTTTTACTGCTCCACATTGGTCCTTGCAGCCTGTTAAGCCAAGCCCAGCCAGCCTCTTCCCATATCTTCCTTCTTCTCCTGGAGGTGTCTACGGGCCTTATGTAGAGCCGAGTCCCATAAAGAAACTTTAGTATAATAATACTGAGGCCACTAGTCATCAAGATCAGTCTCTGGGTTGACAGCTTTCTTTTAAAATCCATTTGTATTTGCTCCAGTGGAAAATTTTGTCCCTCGGGACAACTTACCAGTATCACCTTCTCCTACATGAAATACTAGGATTCAACACTGGTCTCTGTAAATATAGACCTCAGCTGCTCATGTATCTTCTTTGACAAGAATGACTATTAAGGTGATAAGATCTTAAAGCTTAAACAACCAGAGGACAGCTTATCTGAACACACTAAATAACATATTTCCTGTCAACTAAAAACTATTTTCCACCCCTATGGAATAGAGCTAAGAAGATCCTAATTCCTATGAAAAAATTGGTATATACTTTTGTGAATCTGTTCAGAAATTCATCAGAGAAAAATGTTTCCACTAAAAATTTTTCTCAGAAAGGCTCAACCACATAATTCACCCATGTAAAAAGATGTTTAACTACAGTCAGTGAAAAGCCAAATTTAGCCGCAATACATTCGGTGTTTCTGTTAGATTTGGGAAGAACATTCTCAAGAAGTCGATGACTCTAAATAGTTGAATTCTTTCTAACCTTCCCACTTTAAATACAATTTATGTTTAATTATTTTCACACTGGGGAAAGGTAATAAATACTCAGGTCTCCGGGGGATTATTTGGTTGGACTATCAATTTCAGAGGCAGCCAGCCTCAGGACTTATGACTAGCAAGTCAATCAAAATAGCTACTTCATTTAGGTACTGCCAAAGTTCAAATCCACCCAAAAGGCTTGTTGGAAATACTGCTTAAACACTGAGATAGGGGTCCATGATGGTCTCTTCTGCTTGAGCTTATGTTCTCCCAGTGGGAAGCAACGCCAGCAGCACTGTTGCTGGCCTAGGGGCAACATGCTCTGACGGGGAGCGGATCTGCACCCTTCCCAAGGGTCCCAAGGAGAACCAAGTGTACCACTTCTCACCTGGTTATAGCCTATGATTTCCAATAGGGACTATGTACACACCATCCTGACAATGCTTTAAAAGGAGACCTAAGGGACAATTTATGCATTTTATATTACATAATTCCTGCTTCCACCCGTGTCACAACTTCCCAGGAAGTGGGAAGGTAGTTTCTTCTCCTCCAAACGTAATAAACTGCTGGTTAGTAGAAGTTTGTGTAAATTTGATCCCATGACAAGGGGAAAACTGAACAAAGGGAAAGTGTCTGGCAGAGTGGCCTGGGTCCCAAGTGGGGTGTAGGTTTTTGGGCTCTACAGAAACACCAGCTCTACAAGCTAGCTCTGTGCAACTCCTGGGAAAATGCATGGCACCTAATTTAGGTGGACTGTGTTTTACTGCTGAGGTTGGAAATATATTAAAGCAAAGTAAAGCTACTGGTAGGGACCAAAAAGCATACAGCTTTGATCTTAACCCCGTAAGTGGCTGGCACTCCAAGTCTCTTTCTTCTGTTCCTCCAGCTGATAAGCAGAATCTGGTACTTTGTGTTAATTAGTTTCTATTTTTGTTTTTCCTGTCTTCAGGGTTCTCTAATTCCTTCTGTACCTTACTCCAGTCATCCCTTTCACTAATAATGATACGCAGCTTTGTTTAGTCAGCAAATTTAGTGTGTACCCCACCTTTATATTTTGAAGTATTTCAGGGTACCAGGAAAATAAGATGTGACTTAGAATCTATCTTTGAGGATTTCTATCACCTGCCTCCATTCTCTGCAGTCAGAGAATTACAGAATGGCTGAGGTTGGAAGGGACCTCTGGAGGTCATCTGGGCCAACCCCCCTGCTCAAGCAGGGCCACCTACAGCCGGTTGCCCTTGACCATGTCTGGATGGCTTTGAATCTCCAAGAGTGGAGACTCCATAGCCTCTCTGGGCAACCTGTGCCAGTGCTCAGTCACCCTCGCAGTAAAAAAGTGTTTCTTGATGTTCAGATGGCACTTCCTGTGTTTCAGTCTGGGCCTATTAGTTTGTGTCCCTGTTACTGGGCACCACTGGAAAGAGCCTGGCTTTGTCCTCTTTGTACCCTCCCTTCAGCTGTTTATATACATTAAGAAGATCCCCCCTGAGCCTTCTCTTCTCTGGACTAAACAGTCCCAGCCTTCTCAGCCTTTCCTCATAAGTGAGGTGCTCCAGTGCCTTCATCATCTTTGTGGTCCTTCCCTGGGCTCTGCAAGAGCTCTGTATCTCTTTTGTACTGGGGACCCCAGAATGGGGCACTGTACTCCAGGTATGGCCTCACCAGTGCTGAGTAGAGGGGAAGGATCACTGCTGTGTTTGCCTATACAGCCCTTGCTTTATCCATCTTAAAATTCTAGAATCATTTCCACATCTTCTCCAGCTTAATTAATAACTTCCCTTCACATAATTCAGTGCAGTTCAGATAAGAACACAAGAGTATAAGGTTGGTCATACTTATCAGAATAAAAGTCCATCTGTCAATAGCAAATGTCTATGAAAGAGAATAAAAATGGGATGAATATACAGCTTTAATTCCTCCAAGGTGTCTCCTTACCTCCATTAATGTATGTCTGAGAGAATTCCTAATCAGAATAGGTGTCTGTGTATCTAATAGCCTTGGAGGGACTTTTCTTCAATGAATTTTTCTGATTGATTTATGAATTTATGTAAACTTCAAGCATCAACAGCATCCTGTATGAAGGAGTACTTCAGGTGAAGTGTGGTAGATTAGATCAACTGCATTTTCTGCATCTAAAATTGAGCTGCTTTGCCAGGGATAGATAGCAGACTGGTCTGGCCAAATTTATCTTTAGTAAACCTTTTTGCCTCTTTACCTTCCTCTCACCGCCATGTCTTCAATTTTTCCATCCTTGAACTCAGACAAAAGTGCCTGTCTCTGTTAGATCCCTTTTTCTGCCTGCTTAAATGCAAGGGCTATGTTTGCTGTTCTTTAAACCCCTCATAGAATTGTACTCTGCTTAAAAACCTTTTACGGGCTGGATCATGAACACTTCTGACTGTGCATCAGCTCTTTCAGAACACCGAGCGAATTCCGGTCTTTGAATTTTACTCCTGCCACACGTACAGTAACTTCAATTTCATCCTTATTGATAACTAGTTCTAAGAGCAGCGGAACTACTGAATCCTGGTCTCCTATTGCTTTGTGGACCCCAATGTTAAGATCCCATGATCATTTTCTGATGTCTAATAGGTGCTGAACTCGTGTTGCAGATTGGGAGCAATAATAGGGCTCTTCAATTTTATCCAGTCATCTATTATCTTTGACAGTTCTGTTCTTCTTCTAAAGGTGTCTGAAATCAGGTGGTGAATTTGAAAGCTGTCTCATGGACAGTTGGAGTGAGGCACAGGACTTAGAAACTGCAACATTTAGGGTGTTTTTGTAAATGCAGCATTGAGTTTTGACCGACATTACTAGGATTCCCTTCCATCATTACAAGATCATTTCTTTTTCAGACGACAGAAAAACTATTTGTTTTTCATTAATGTTGGCACTGAAATATTAGACTTGTTGCAAAAGCTGAAGTTTATACACCCTAGAATGATAACCTGGAACATCCAGAAGGGTTAATCTTAAATAAGTTTATAATTAAAGACAAAAATTCAAGATTTATATCTTGCATACATGTTTGAACAAACATTAGGGTCATTATCTCATGGAAGGAATAAAGGAAATGTGGAAATGCTAGGGGCAAGAACAATCCTCATATTTATGTCAAATCTATATCAAACTCTACCGAATACATAAATGTTCATAAGTTTTAATCTAGCTTTAAGGTATAGATTTCCAAGAACTCCTAGAAAACTGGTCTGACATAAAAAAAAGAGTATAATTGTTAGAAATGCTTACTTTATTCCCTCTGTAGCCTTGCCACCCACTCCAGGTTATTTATGTGCCCATCCTTGGATTAAGGATAGGTTAAAATGGAAGTACCTGAACACACCATCTGCAAATACAAAGTACTAGCATGCTCTGATGCTTGTCCTGCTAAGTAGGACAAAATAAGCCAAATTTTATTCCTATTCACATAGGAAGTGAGCAGATGATAGTTCCAAGGATTCAGTCTACATTTGGTTGTTAAAATGATGTTGTATTCCTTGATAACTGACAAAGGCAGCATTATTTGTGAGTTTTGAGGCATTATTTATGTATCACTGAAAGTTAATCTTTCACCTACTGCTATATTAGCCTAAAATGATAAAAGCTTGTGGTTATGTCTTCATTCATTCCTTGATGTTTTTTAAAAGCCAAATTATTTCTCTATCTTTATGGAAAATTCCTCTATAGCTGTGGGTGGAAGGAAGGAAGCTTGTTAAGTAATTCTGAATTCATTTTAGCAAACTTCCCTTTGCTATGTAGAAGCATATTTATGTTTTTAATTAAAAAATAAAGAGGCTGTAAATTGCTGGTCAATTTTGCAATGTTCTGTCACCTTCCATTAATGCAAATATAGAAGATATATTTCATAAAATAAATATATGGAGCAAGGATTCATGTGGCAGGCTGATAGTCTCTCTTTGTAAAGTACCTAGTGCAACATAGCTATAACCTAGCTGATGTCTCTCAGCTCTACAATGATATAAATGTTAATAAATTCTACCAGTTAAAATGTGACGTTCAGAGAAGGATTACTAAACAGGTACTTACATAAGCATTATCAAAGAGTTGTACCTATTTTATATAACTGATCGTCATTAAGCACAATACGGAAAAGTAGGGGACTTACATGGCATTTCACTTTTTTATATGTAGACTAGCAACTCAGATAGTATTCAGATTCAGTATCACATTTGCTTTTTCAGGGCTGTTGCTGTTACTGGTTTAGCTGCACATCAGATCCCTCCTCAGTCCCTCCTTGTTTCACGTGTGCCTTCCTGAGTGGCGGATGAGCGGCTCTGTCCCCCCAAGGTTAAGTCCTGCAGATCCCTGACTCACAGCCCCATCCCCAAATGCAGCAGGCTACCCGGCCAGTTGCGTCTCTGCAGCAAACCCTGCTGAATTTAGTGCTTGAATGGGACCTTTTTTCAGTTTGACTTCCAGTAGGGGATGCAATGACTCAGAACAGCTTTTTCAACACAGAAGTGCAGTACTAAGATCGCATGATGATAAAAAATGTCCCAAAACCAGAAGCAAATGAGTGAAGGTTATTTCATCTAAAACTTAAGTAGGTCTAACTCATGTCAGACACTCTCCCTAGAGGATGGAAAGTCACTAGGGTGTAATACCAACCTCTCTATTCCTCTTCTCTCCCTGCCCTGTCAGAGCTCAAGATTTTTCAGATGTGCAAAACCCCTAAGAGCAACTGAGCTCCTAGTTATTTCTCAGCAAGATACTCCAGCAGGGGACACATGAAACACATGAAAAATACTATTTCTTCTACATTCTTCCCTTCTTAAAATCTGTTTAATTCTGAAAAATTTACTATGTGATCTCTTTACCATTCTAACAAAATCAATCTGAGTCAGCTCAAAAATCTAAAAAGATAGAATTTACACCCCACCCCCCCCTTCAAAAGAAAATTAGACATAGATGTAGGTAAAAAAGTGCCCTAATCTTAGCATAATCAAGGATATGAAAAGGGTTTGGACAAATGGCCATCATTCCAAATAGAAACTATCAAGGAGTATTAACTCACACTTTTGCAATCACAAGATTTCTGCTTTATCAAGTGCAACGCAGAGATGCAAACCCATAACACATGGAATTTGGGGTCTGGAAGAAGCGTCTCATCCTGCAAGATTTCTTCAGGGTCCTAAATGCAATGCCAGAACGACTGTTTCAGGCTCTCTCTAGGCACAGGCTCTGAAGTTATCATTTACTCAGTAGCCATGAAGCCTCCTTCACCTTACCACCCCCTGGAAGGTACAGCAACCCCTAGCTGATCATAATTCATTTAATCAGGGACCACCTCAACTTTTAAACCATTAGACTGTTCAAAGAACATTCATAAGGGAAGGCAGTAATCCTCTTGTTCATATCTGCACCTAGTGGTATGGTACAACCAGTCTCATTTTTGCTAAAAGTGACTAGCGTATAAAAATTGTGAAATGCTACCCAAAAGGCAGATTCTTCCATAATTGATCATTAATGTGTTTCTTGTAGCTTCTTCTGAAACAGCCAGTATTGGCTGCTGTCAGGGACATAATAATCTGTCAGACAAACTTATACCAATACGGTGTAACACAGCGATTCTTACATGTTTTAGCTTAATTGAAAACAGAATATTAAGTATTTGTTTTAAGTCATAGAAAAGCAGTGTTTAATGACATCTTATGGAGTTCACAGACAAACATGTTTGCTATTATTGCTCTTGTTCCTTTGTGGAGGCTCCTGATGCTGATTCTAAGATATCCAGTCATTTGTCATCCTTTGCCCTTAGCTGTAACTCTTGTGCTATTTCAGACAAAACCCGCAAAGCGCTGACCCCCCAGAAACAAAATGTCATTGGGGATGACAAATTCTGTCATCGTATTGTTGTAAAGACACAATTTAAAAGAGTTAAAATAGATATGCAAATCACGATGTCTAGTATTCAGAAACGTGCCTGCAGGAACATCAGGTAGGTGCAATCAAGGAAGAAAAATGTTGCTGTTCTAGGGATAGCACCTTGAATTTAAAGACAGAGCTCCAGTTGAGGGCTGCAGAATGCAAATTCCCTTGTTAAACTGCTCATTTATATATATTTAAAAGCAGAGACCATCATTCAGCAAAGCACCATACATATCCTTAAGTCCATTTCTCCTGGGAAAGTGGGAAGGCTGTTCACCATGTGCCTTTGGTGACTGGCGGCAGTCGGTGAGAAGTGCCTGCTGCAGATATCCATGGACAAACCTGCGCTGGCAGAGCTAGGGTATTTGGCTGCAGCAGCTATGCTGGCAGTTGTTCCTGGTATGGACACGATTATCCCTCCTTTCCACTGGTACAGCTGATTTATTTTCTAGGATGTGACTTTGCTAATTGTATGAGGTACGGGCATCCAAATCTCACTGCAAGTGTGCAGACGTACCAGCATCTTTGTCCTAACAAAGGGGTGTAAGAGGCCTTTTCTCAAGTAGTTTGTGATGTAAGGACACTTTCCAGAATGGGAAACAAAGAAATAAAAGCAGAGACATATAAATATATTGTTATTTAAAGCCAGCTGAATTCCAAGGATAAAGTAAAGGAAAATATACAGCAGGCTGCTTTTCTTTGGTGAAAATCTTTCAGTTGCCTGACAGAGTTTTCCTACAGAACAATAAAATACATATCTGCTAAAAGACGGATGGCCAAATTTGGATGATTTACCAATGCCAAGATTCGCAAACTCCTTTTTTAACTGCCTGTTTGTCAAGCCAGGCCTGCCGCATGAGAGAGGCATAGATGCCAGCCCCAGCCGCATGCCCCAGTGCTCCCAAACCATGCACCCTGCTCCCATGCCAGCCCGTACCCACCAGCCCAGGTGCCTGCTCAGGGGGCAGACACCCGTCTCCTCGGGGCACGGGAAAGCAAGCAGTGCTCTCTTGGGAGAAGAATGTTTGCAAACAAGCCTACCAAATTAGCAATGTGGCCCAGCCTTATTCCCTGTTTGCACCCTTTAGTGAAAGGGAGCAATGGAGCAGCTCGGGGTGGCAGAGGAGCAGTCCTGGCATGTCACACAGCTGCAGAAGTTAATCTGTGACATTGTAGGGCTTGTATAATGCAGATCTTATTGGTTCTCTCTGGCTCTGAACCCACAGAAAGACCTGTGATACACAGATAATATAGATTTTATTTAGAAAATATCTCCCACTTCAGTAATAACAATGGCTTGGATGAAACCAGCCGTGAATGCGTGTCTGCAGTCACTATATTCTGCAAGTGGCTTCAAAGGAAGCATTAAAGAAATTATCACTGTAAAAGGTCTTTTCTTAGTGTCAACAATTTCAATAAATTCCATTTACTTGAGTGCTTTTGTCAAAGGCAATTAATGTAATCTATTTCATTTTTCTGTTAACTGTATATTTACAACACTTTTTTTGCATAGTAAAATACAATTTTGTTCAAATAAAATGTTATTATTTGAGAATTTTCTGCATAGTCACTCAGTCTTGCAAGTTGTGATGGAAGTCTTGTCAGATTTTAGTATATTTTAATGCTTCAGTAGTGTTTGGTTTGCAACTTTTTGTGACAAGTATTAGTATCACACATTTAACATCTTGAAGAGACTTAGAAAATAAAGAATGGAAAGAGCTTGTGGGCAAGAAAGACACAATTTCCAAGGAAGGTATGTACTCATGGAGGTGAAGAAAATTGTAAAAGAATAGGGCTTATAAATTGAATTAGAGTAATCTTTCCAGGAATAGAGTTAATGACACACATAATGTCTTAGTGTGCATAAGTGTACATATGTATATACATGCATATTTGCCATTATCTTTCCCTTAGTCTCACAAAGGCATAGAAACTTGTACAGAAGTTGGGCGGTTGGATAGTGCCACCAAAAGAGCTTGGTGAGACTGACCTGTCTGGACTTGGAGAAAGCCTGGATATTCTGAGATTGGAAAATAAGGAGAAAAAGGCAATATTTGGTTAAAAAAAAAATCAGAAAAGGTTTGTCATAAAAGATAAGAATATTTGCTTCTGCTTTACTATTTCAATTTCTATATTATAAATTATAGGAAAGACAGAATGCACTGACCTTTTAAAATCAAACATTTTAATAACTTCCTGTGACACTGGATTAGAGATACGTACATAAATATTCCTTGTGAAACCTTCCAACTTTGTTGAATCAGCACTGTCTGTCAGAAAAGCTGTTGTGTGAGGATTTCTTAATTAGCTGTAGCCCCACGTCGCCCACACCGTAACAGGTGAAAAAGTGGAATGGCAGCATTCTCCCCTGCTTTGGCACGTGGATGCTGTGCAGGTGGGCAAGCAAGTGTACATAGTTTCATGCTTTTCCTTCACTCTACTTGTAACAAATAATGAGGAGTCCAAATTACTCCCCAAATATAACATCCCAATACCTGCTTAATCCCTAACATAGCCAATCCAAGTACTAAAATCTCTTTGATTAGCAGTTTTCTTTGTCATAATTATTGTGGGTCACCTGGCATAATGACAGGTGACCCACCAGAACACCACTTATTTTTTTCTTTTATATGGCAGCAGAAGGTGTTGTTCCCAGGGATATCGGACAGCTGAAGGCCTGTGCAATGACAGAAGTAAATACTGGGACAGAGAAGCTGGTCTTCAGAAAGGACTTAGTGTACAGGAAAAACCTGTGATATCATTAAACCCTTGAGGGAGAAGAGTGGAAGAAAACGGACAATGGGGAAGAGCATTAGGAAGGATGGCAATGTGTAATCTATCTTCTTCCTCATACTTGAGGTTGCATGAATAAATGCATATGTGACTTAATACAAGGATTAAAAAGAGTGGGGATAGGCAGGATGTCACAGGTCTTTACCACAGTGGGATTAAAATATCACAGAGCACTTAGATTAATAGTTCCTCTATTAAAAAAAAAAAAAAAAAAAAGCAAAAGCAACAAAACACAAACTTAGTTAACTTTTTGCCCTCAGATCGGTGGTCTTTACCACAGTGGGATTAAAATATCACAGAGCACTTAGATTAATAGTTCCTCTATTAAAAAAAAAAAAAAAAAAAGCAAAAGCAAGCAAACACCAAGTTAGTTAACTTTTTGCCCTCAGATCTGATGGATGCGTGGCTGATTTTACCATAACTTCTGAGCGCTGTATATGTCACTGGGAGATGAGAGAGAGAGGCAGAAGTTGTGTGAAACAGCGGAACAACAGTGCGGGGTAGAAAGGCCATACATTACCTGGTTTCTCCAAGGCACATCATCAAATAACAGCTGTTCAGTGCTGGGGTCACTCGTTGGCATGCTCAGAAGCTCCAACATGCTTCCTCCCCCCTTTTTGAGCATGTCAAAACTTTTAAATTATCATAGATCTCATTACATTCAATCACACATCCTATGAAGAAATAGGGCAGTGGATTTTACTGGAATATGGTACCTCTGGGAAAGTCATTCACAGAAGGTTTAAATTCAAGTTCCTTCATTTTCACAACCATGAAAGCCATTGCAAAGCGTATCCCTGTCTTCTGCTGTTGGCTTCTGCGTTGCAAAGTACAGAAGCTCGCAGTTGCTGTAGCACTGCATCTTTATGGAAGAGGGTGGTATAAATGGCCTCACCATGGCACTCTGTCTGAAAATATCACAGAAATTGCGGAAACACCCCTAACAAATTCAAAGCACGTCATTACTGTTTCTGTCAGTGAATTTTGAATGAAACACATGGTCTCGGCCCAGACATGCAACATCTAGAATTCTGTCTCTTTCTGGAGACCAAGATTTAATTTAGCACACACAAATGCACAGCACAGACTTTCGTTTTCATGCTCTTACACTGTATTCCCTCAGTTGTAAGAATCTGACAATAGCAATGTAGAAAAGCCATAAAGCATCTGGCTTCACTGCAGTCTATCAGCAAACTACAAATGTCGTTAGAATGGCTTAATCCTAGGAAACAGACAGATGCACAAAGTTCCCGTTTCAGTAGCCTTTACCAGCTTGATAGGAGCCAAAAGTGGATATCAGCCTTTGCCCAAACATGAAGGCAAGCTTGTATCGGCAGAATACTCCCTTTAAAATATTTGGAGATATCAGTCTCAAAATTCATTTTACCTTATCAGATTGTCTTAAATACCAGTTAACAATACAAGCCTAGACACATAAATATCTTGAGTATTTTTTTGGTAGCATAAAATTTAGGATTTGTCTTCACAGGAAATTTTTTCAGTGCCAGTATAGTTAATTATACTGATACAGTTAACCATTAGCTCTTCAGGGCCAGCTCTCTTGTGTGGGCAGTTACCTGGAATATGAGTGTTTTAAACCTTTTCAGATAGCTTGAAAATCGCTTCCCAGGTGGTAAACTGAAGTGATTGGAAGCAGCCCTGTGCCCATAGAATAAACTAATTTTAAACTCTTCTCCTACCTATATGACTTTCTCATGTAGAAAAGCCCCGGGGACAAAAGTGCTTTAAAGTCTCTTCCATAATACTTACTTCAATATAATTATTCTTAAATGCTAAGTGTCCACATGAGGATTTAGATCAGAATAGTAATTTCAGTCAATATGCAAGTGCAGATACATATGGACACTTGTAGATATTTTACCCTTTTCACACCTAATGACGGCAGCAAGGTGGTGCGGGCTGCGGTTCCAAGGAGGAGATGCTGAGCAACCGTAACTTAAAGAGCACATATCTGGACAAACGATGTATGATGAAGTGAATTAGGCTAGCTAAAATAAGATAATTCATGTGTCTGCAGATCCAATTCTTGTACGTGTGAACAGGAGACTGAATGAAGTAATGTAGTCTCTTGCCTTGTACTGGGAATTTCAAGCCTTCAACAAATCCCTCATAGAGAGTAATAAGAAAATTGGGTAGTCATTGGGCAAGCAGCAAAGAACGGCTATGGATTAGACACTGGCAAAGTAACAAAACAAATAGTCAATTTTCACCTTGGCAAAGCCTCTATGCTAAGTCAGTGTTGAAAATATTCATAAATAAATCAGGAATTAAAGAGCAGCGAGATGTAATCGCTCTTGTAATGCAAATAGCAATTAACAACAATATTTGCATTTGACACAAAGCTCTGAGGATAATAGAGGCTGGAAGTGCCTGTAAAGAATCCCACCAGTAGACAAATGGGAAGCACAGTGGCAGATAAAATCTAGCACTGACGAAAGTGTGGCACTACAAACTGGTAAGTATACTGGTCATCAGGAATTGATCCAGTAACACGCTGGATTAGCTCAATCTCCTGATGTAAAAAGTCCAGCAATGGCTGGGTTAAAATGGGACCACAGAGGATAAGGTAAAGCACAGAAATAACGTTAGCTTTCCTTGTGATTGGGAAAGTAGTATTGCAAGATGTGAAAAACAACCTGTATAAAAAGGTAGGTATTAAGTACAGCACTACTGTTTGTGCAATGTGGGAAACATTTAGCAAAGCCAGAAAGCATCCCAAGATGAGTGGCAAACCAAGAGGTCTAGGTGACCCTGACAGTGGTGAGGAGCATGGGGACAGATCACCTAGGACTGAAAAGTAAGTTAAAACTGGTAGCAAACATTTACTCTCCCTGCTCTCATGCATCACAGATGAACTTGTGGAACTCACTGTCCTAAAATCATCATCAGGCCTGAAGGGATTAATCACATCCAATGTTATTTACAGCTGTCTCAAGGAGGGGAACCACAGCACTCCGTGCTGCCATCCACTGTGAGTCCCCGTGGAGGCCTGGAGGACACCCTGTCCCCAGCACCCAGGCTTCCCACAGAAGGAGACGGGGAACACAAGCCTGGAGGGAGGAAGGGGGAATTCCCCTGCTGCAGAGAGGACACGCGGGCCACCCCTCTGTGTCCCTCAGTCGCAGAGGGCTACGGGTGCCACCACTTCAGGCTTACTGATGGGAGTTAAGAAGAAATTTTCTTTTTGAATAAATTATCCTATCAGGTGACTTTGATACCTTCTCCCATACTAACTAGCGCCAGCCACTGCACTGACTCAGAGGGAAGATCTATGCCATTAAAGCCATACTCCTCTGACGAGGAGGATGACATGGAAATGTCGCAAGTCCTCAGGGACTGGCAAATTGCTGCCAGAAGTCGTTCTCATTCCAGTTGGTAGCAGTGACACCAGACACTTGCCATTTAGACTGAGAGACATGCAAAAGAAACAGTCAAAAGTCTCACAGGCTGGAAAAGGCTAAAGTGCAATTTCACCTAATTAAAAACTGAGACAAATTAATAGCCTATAGTTCCTTCAGTGGCCCTTTGATTTTGAGACATCTGAAGAGGGTTATAATTTTTAGAAGAGGAGTGCTCAGTGCCTTTGAAAAATCCAGCCCCGCAGAAGGCAGCCTGCACTCCCTGAGGTGGGAAACCTCCTCCACCCCTCCGTTACCTGCCACATCCCTACTTAAATATTAAAATGTGAATCAACACCCTGGAAGGAGAAAAATGTCAAAGTGCTGACACCATTAACAAATATCTTGAGCTTCAATGAATGAAATGGTCAAACCACAAGTACTGCAGTTTTGGGGATTTTATCAGCATTCGACCTCTCTTGCTGTACGTACAACTGCATATGAATTGGAAGACAAAAAAATATACAGATGTTCAGTTATTATCAAAATAACAAAAGAAAGTGGCAAACAAAGCTTATAAATATTCTGCAAGTGTATCACATCTATCGGAGAGCAAACTGCCTCCCTCCCTCCCCACCGTGCATCCTCATGCCCCCCTCCTTTCCCTGGCCTGCGGAAAGCAGGTGTTTAACCCTGCTGCCCTTGCCCACGCTGCCACGCGTGCCCCCGAGGGCATCGCTCCCTGTGTCCCCCCGCTGCGCCGGGCAGAGCCTGCTGGGGAGGGGGGCAGGTTGACATGGGCCGGGACAGCCAAGAGGTAGGAATTGCAAACTTTGCCTTGTTGGACCGTGCTGTTGTCCCCCCCCGGCCCTATCTGCGGGAGAGGAGCAGGGTTCAGTCTAAGGCGGGAGAGACTGAACATGGGATGAGTTGGATTTTAAGGATGACACGTCAAGAGGATTCAAAAGTGTGAGAGAAATACTAGCAGCAGGAGTAGAAAAGCTTGGGGATCTGGAGTGGGGCAGGGGGGGCGAAGCAGCTCAGGTCTAAGGGGGAAGAGGGAGGAAGAGAGCATCAGAGGGAATAAGAGAGGATAAAACAAGCTTCTGTCATAGTCCAAATATCATGGTCAGAATAATAGTGATCTGAGGTGAGACTGAGGTTTTCTACACAGCATTAAAACGAAGCATTAGATAAAGTTTGAAGAAAAATGGCAGAAAAAGCCAGGAATTAAATTATGCCCATCTGCTTCTTTAAAGAATGCAGAAGAGGATGGATCCTTAACTGTTAATAATGATTTATAAAATGATGGTGTGTAATTGAATTCAAATTGTAAAAAGCATGTATATTTGACTTGTGACAGAGGCAAGGAGGACTTACCTCATCTCTGAGCTATATTTTTAAAGCCATGCCTTATGTGAACCTTTAACGAGGATCCCCGTCACTGAAACATCAGCTGAAATGCAAATATTGGTTAAATATTTTTTAAGTGTTTTGAGCTCAGGAACTAAAAGTAGTTCCCCTTGTTAGCAGTCTCAATTTTGTTATTTAATTTAGTGATTTTCACTAGCTTTATATGCCAGGACAATACCGAATGTAAATACAGAGTGAAAAAAATATCCTTTCCTTGCAGAAAACCCTTTTCAGCACGCAGGAAAGAAAGGTTTCCGCAGATGAACTCTGGTGGCTCCCGCAGCGCTTACCCCAGCTGCGTGCTTCCCCTTTTGCAGAGGTTGCCTCTCCCACGGCAGGGCAAGCAGGAAAGGAGGCCGTGTCAGCGCCGCGGCCACCCGGCACAGCCAGCCTGGCTGGCACCGCGAGGGGCGAGGAACCTCAGCCACCGCACCAGACTTCGCCTGCAGCAGCCGAAGCGTTGACACGCGATCCCTTCTGCCAGCTCTGTTATGGGGACGCCATCTCCAGCAGGGAGAAAATTAAAAATAGTTGGGGATGGAGCCATATAAAACTCTGAAGTTCACAGGGGTTTGTTCTTAGCACTCGTTCATTCATTCATCTGTAGGCTTCATTTCATTTTAGATGTTGTTATTTTTTTGTGAATAAAGAAAGCGTTCACACTATTCCAGTAGTAACGTTTCACTCTTGCTGTCTGCAGATTTGACAAAAACACTCTTCTGTCTTTATAGGCAAGGAACTCCTCTGCGTAGTTCTTTTCTAAACACAGACTTTGTTAAAGAAAAATATTTTATTAATTAAATTTAACCTTTGCCTTGCCAAGATAAAAGATGTTTTTAATGCATTGCAGTCTCAGTATAGATGAGGCACTATTCATTTGGACAAGTTTCACCCAGTTTAAGCAATTGTAAGTGAGGAACCTAACACCAGACAACTGATGGGTATTAAATTACAATCCACGTGCCTTCAAAAGGATGGTAACACGGTTAAAAACACACCTTTTCCCAGGGGATACTTTAGTAGAATTCAGATAGTAAATCGAATTATGGCAGATAATGAGTTACAGTGCTTCAGCTCCAGTAACTCTTTCTCTGCCCATTCTCCGCCTGCACCCGGCGAAAGCCCCATGCAGCTGGGGCAGGCTAAGGCAGAGACCCCAGGGGGCACAGGGTGCTGCTACCCCTGCAGCATGCGGGGCTGGGCTCTGCCTCCTCGGCACCTTGCTGAACTGCAGAAAAACTGTCACCACGGCAAGCCTGGTAAGCTAGGCTCTTTGGATTCAGCTAGACCCATTAGCTAGAGCCGTTAGTCCAATTTCAACTAAAACACTTATGTCAATTAAATTAAACTAGTTTATACCTGGTTTGCAGAGATTTAATTGAAACCTGTAAGAGACTGGGGAGAAGGAGGGTTTTCCACCATGCCTGGCATAAAGACAGCGTCTAAGGGCAAACTGGGTAATGCCAGAATGGAAATGTGACTCCCTCAGTAACAGTGAAAGTAATCAGGGGACACAATGGATCTATACCCTTGAAAATTTTGGATAAGCTCTCTTCCTTAAAGGTATGCTCTATTTTTAGCCGGGACATGGGAATTTTTGGCTGAAGTCCCCAGGCTTGTGTTGTATGGAAAACTGGAGGATCCAGTGATTTCTCTGCCTTCAAAAATCCACGTTTACTCATAATGGAGTTAATACAAAATGAAATGGTCATAAATTCATTTAAATATGCCCATAAAGGGTCAGTAGTGGTTTATATGTACACACATGAATATGCTCACATACTTTTGTGAAAAACGGCAGTTACAGAAGAAATTGCATTTATCATGTGCCTTACCCATGGTATTTTGTTCATTAAATCATCTCCACCATGATCCTGTGCACATTACAAGTCCATATATGTATACATGCTATAGCATGTGGTAGCAGAGCACAGTTTTATACATCAGCATCAAAGCTTTCAGCAATGCAGCCATGGCAGAGGTATAGAAATGCTTGTCACAGCCAGGGCAGGAGTTCCCTTAGAAGAGTCACTGTTTAAACAAATTCAGCCAAATCCTTCCAAAAGGCACCCAAGAGAGGAAGCAGACCTGGAGAGAAGGGGGAAAATGGCAGCTCCTTCCCCATCGTCCCGCGGAGCACGGGCTGTGGTGACACACTTGGTCCCCACCGCCTCCCGCTTCCAGCAGCGCCAGAAGTAGGTGGCAAGAGGGCACCTGGCAGCCTCCGAGGTCCCCCGGTGTCAGCAGCTTTTTGCTCAGATAAAGGTCAGAAGTGCTGGCTCCCGGGCCCGGTGCTGCGCCGCTAAGGTTCGCTAGCCAGACTCCGCTCGAGGGAAAGGCAAGAGGCACTGCGGGGCACAGATGCTTTTGTTTACTGAACTCTGCCTGCCCGTGACCCACTTGCTTCTGCCGCTCAGGCAGGCTTTCTCATCCCAAAACACTGGCACGGTATTTTCCTCCGTCAGCCTCAGTTTCCTGGATACGTGCAACATTTAAAATTAATCCATAAAATTAATACAGAAAATGAAGTTATGTTTAGATCTGCAAATGTCAGTAATTTTTTTTCTGTGGCTATGCAGCTTTTTGAAGGTAGGAATTAAACGTGGGGGGTCCAGTTTATGTTATTTTTCCCATGATTTGCACAACAGTTTGGCTTTAGACTCTGGCAATCACACGCCCCAGCACAACATTTTCTAGAGACAATCAGAGTTTCATCCCCTGATTGGAAAATGGGCTGAAAAACACTACTTAACCTTAACTACGGAAATTCAAATACATCTGATGCAACGGAAATAAAACAGGTAGA
>NW_009258947.1:3518977-3522833 GCF_000687185.1 Egretta garzetta
AGCCCCTAAAATGAATTTTTTGAAATATTAGCCCTTAACAGTTTCATATGTTATATATTATTCATAACCCTTTTTGTCACAGTCATCCTGTTTATTTGAGCCATTTCCGTATTATTTTCAGTCCCTAGTTTATTGACACTATTGTAACCTCTGACATGTCTGATAAACCCTCACTAAAAAAGCAGGAAGAATGTGCCACAGGAGCCCATGGCAAAAAATTAAAATTCTACCTGCAAGCTACCAACGTACAGTGAGAAGGGAAAAAACCCAAAACAAACAAGTGGCAAAAACTGTGATGATAGTATTCTTATTCTTATTCTGATTCTGATTCTTCTTCTTATTCTTCTTCTTATTACTATTATTATTATATTCTCCCCAACCTAAACCCTAAATCTTATTTGTGAAACAGTGTAGACCTATCATTTAATCTTAACTCTTTTAGTTGGCCTAGGTATAGAATTTAATTTATGATAATATAGGACGTCACATATGATAAACATGAGAGATATAACAGGGTAAGAATATGAATAGTAGTTTAACATATGTGAGTTACTATTACAGGCAATTTAGGTCAATTTTGCATTAGGCTAAGTGAAAGTTACAGGATTAGGAGATGTCAGAGGTGCAAGACAGAGATGAGGTGGGACTTTCTTTGGGTAAAAAGAAGCAGCTTGGCTGGCAAGCAGCCAACAAAGATAATTTTTGCCTTTGCTCAGCTGAGACGACGTGGATTGATTATATCCAATTAATTTGTACAGATTGAAAAGTTCTTTTTATTGACCAGGATAACCGAAAAGGCGTTCAGCATTCCTTGTTGAACATTTCCTTAAAATTTAGTCACTGAACACAAGTTAGGTGAAAATTCAGCTAAGCAATTCCTTTCTTAGTTTCTTTGAAACAATCTTAATTTTGATCTTCAGTATCTTCCTCTCTGTTTTTTGCTTTTTTTTCTCTTCTACATTCATGTTATCATTATTCGTATGTATTTCGCATCACAGTTGCACATTAATTTTCCATATCAAATCTATATCGCATTATTCTTTATTTACTTACTGTGTTACATAATGTAGTTGTTAAATAAAACTCTTTTCAATTGCTATTGTGAAAGGCTGTTCTCTTTTGGATTCTTGAACGCCTTTCATTTCCCACATAATGTCTCGGGGTCAACAGGAGGGGGAAGCAGAGTTGACTTAAGTTATCTCATTTTGCAATGTTTGCATTGTCATGGCCACAATAAACTGCCCATACTGCAAAAGGGAAACTCCAGTGTGAGAGTCGGTCTCTGCCGCTCTCTAATGACTCCTCTGCTGGGGAAGAGAAGGACGTACTTGAGCAGGATATGAGGAGAAGGGGATAGAAAAGTCCCTTCAGAAAGACACCACCTACATCAATCCTAACATTTTAGCTACAAGTGGAAAGGAACAATTAACTCACAAAGACAATTAGGACAATTAAAAACCAGCATCTACTCTAATATCCCATTTTACATGCCTCTATATGGAGAAATACGTACTTGTAAGAATAAACGGAAATATTTTAAAGCACAACTATTGTGCAAAGTGCTGCTTTAAAAAAGGAGCTGTAGCCCCTAGATGCTGTTTCATAAGTGAGATTCACTGTAGTTTTCAAATAGCTGAATGAGAAGAGTCATGTAATACAGGCAGCATTTCTCACATGCAGGCACATGCTTCAGTTAAAAAAAAAACAAAAACCCACAACAAGAAATCCACAAACACCTCAAAACAGTGAATAACTTTGAAGTCAGTTATTATTTTTGCTATCGCCATCTGAATATTCTATTTCTCCCTCCTGTGCTGTTGCCCGTTGTCACTGCTGGCACGAAAACGGGAAGCGCTGGAGAAAGCAGAACTAAGACAGATAAAAGGGTCAGTTTGCTGAGACAAAAGATGATATCACGTCGAGACAAATTACAGAGGTGCTGTGTCTAAATGTGTTGAAGCAATAACTGCTATACAACAGCCATATCAGCAGGGCTGCTCTGTGCCTCTTGCTTACGCACGCTGCATGTAAAGCAGGGCCTACAGCCCAAGCCCTGCAATTCAGGTCACACACATAGGCAGCTCCCCAGCAGCTTGGGAGACAGCTAGCTACTAGGCCACCTGCAGGCCATCCTGCTCAGACACAGAAATAGCTGAAGAAGAAGTCATTAGAAGTGACAGGTAGCCTGACGCTGGAGGGCAGAGCCCCAGCCGGACCCGCATCACCCCCAGCGCATCCTTTGGGCGCATCCCCACTGCCCGAGTGCCCGCTCTCCGGCCGTCTCTGCGCTCCTGTACTCCCTATCCATCTATCCATCTGAAAGTCGAGGGGGAAAGAGAAGGCAAATATCTTATTTTTTTTTCTTTTCTTCTTTTTTTTTTTTTTTAAATTTAAAACCAGTTAGGAAATATACAGGAGCTCTCAAGCATGCAGTGTCTTCATCAGGTCTCACAAAACTGCTGATCAGCTGAGCAACTTCAGAGGTCCAACCTGCAAAAGATCAAAAACTGCTAGCAGGCATGCTGTTAACCCTGATGGAGAGAAAACTTGGTAGTTAGCACTCCTAAAAGAGCAAGGCACCATGGCTGGCTGGAGTATAATGGTCACAGAAGGAAAAAAAAATGCAGATGGGTAGATACATCGATGGATCGGTCAATCTGACAGCACAGTGTCATCGGTTTTCCTCTCCAGTTGCTGTTTGGGATCTCCCTTTCTTGAAAGAGTATCTGGTTTTAACAGCAAGTGGTTATATAGCTCGCTAGGGCAAGGGGGGATTGTATGAACTCTCCAGTTCCTTGTTGGAAAAGGGAGATTAGCCTAGGACAGGGACACCTGCCCTGACATCGTTTTTGCTCCAAGACACAAAGCCATCTTCCTTCTGGCTCCAGGCTTAAGCAGGTCTGATTTCCCATTGCCGTGCCAAGCTGAACATTGGTGGCACAACCTCCTGAAAAGGGACCAGAGTTTTTGCAAGCTGTTTCAGAGAGTACCTGTGATTTTAGCAGCTGTCGTTACCAAACCCGGCTGAATCACCCTTCATTACTAAAATTGCTAGGGCTGAATGTGTGAGTTAATCTATAGGGCTGTGGCACAAAATCTCAAAAAGAGGACCAGACTACCAGAATATTGATCATGTGACATAGTTCTGACCAATGAGGAAGGTCTAGAGCCAAAATCTTCACTCAAATCAGTCGTATTGCTATAATCCCACCCCTGTAGAAAAGATCAGCACCACATTTTCTGTGCCCTGCTGTGCTGCTGGTCTAACTAGAAGGATTGCTATATACAATAGCAGCAAGTACTAGGATGTGTTCAGCACTGCTGATTTAGGGAGGAGCTTTTCCAATTTTAAAATGGTTGAAGACTGGAAGTTCTGTGAAGTTTCTGGCTCCTCAGTAAATGCTTTATTTTAGATAAAAGATGGGGAGAATTTATTTTTTTCTTTAGCTGAAGACACTTCCAGATGGATAAAGCAAGTCCAAAAGATGGACAGAAATTATTGGTTTAGCAGAACAAGCCTCGAAAGAAACTAATTTGTGCAGATATGTCATTTATCAGCAGTCCTGGATAACAGGGGAGGTCCCAGATGACTGGAGGTTGGCAAATGTGATGCCTATCTACAAGAAGGGCTGGAAGGAGGATCCGGGGAACTACAGACCAGTTAGCCTGACCTCAGTACCAGGGAAGATTATGGAGAGGTTCATCTTCAGTGTGCTCACCAGGCACATGGAGGACAATCAGGGGATCAGGCCCAGTCAGCATGGGTTCATGAAAGGCAGGTCATGCCTAACCAACCTGATTTCCTTCTATGACCAGGTGACCCGCCTGGTAGATGAGGGAAAGGCTGTGGATGTTG